>NW_003852500.1:7067870-7068331 GCF_000181295.1 Otolemur garnettii
ATCTTCAGAGAAATGAAAATGGAAACACAACATAATAAAATGTATGGCATACAGCAAAAAACACTGTGAACAGGAAAGTTTATTGCATAAAAACCTATATCAAACATAAATAAAAGACTCATATAAACCACCTAGGAACTAGAAAAAGAAACTAAGCCCAAACTTAGCAGAAAGAATGAAATGAAAAAAAAAAAGATAAGATCAGAAATAAATGAAATAGTGACTAGAAGAATAATACTATAAATTGATGAAACTAAGTTTCAGAAAGATAAACAATATCAACAAAACTTTAGCCAAACTAACTAAAACAGAGAAAACTTGAATAAATAAAATCAGAAATGAAAGATGAAATCATGCAAATTGATTCCACACAAATGCAAAGAATTATAAGAGACTACCATGAACAATTATACACCAACAAATTGGATAATCTAGAATTGATGGATAACTTCCTAGAAACA
>NW_003852500.1:7068776-7069186 GCF_000181295.1 Otolemur garnettii
CAAGGATAGCTTAACACAAGCAAATCAACAAATCATCTCATTGGGTACAGACAAAAACATTTGACAAAATTCAGTATTCTTTCATGATAAAAATTCTTGTCAGATTAGGAAAATAAAAACTGTATTTCAACACAATAAAGGTCATACACGACAATCTCACAGTTAACATTTACTTACTAGTGAAAAATTGAAAACCTTTTCTTAAAAACCTAGAATAAGATAAGGATGCCTACTCTCACCACCCCTACTCAACATAGTATCATAAACTCTTGCCAGAGCAGTTAAGCAAGAGAAAGAAATAAAAAGGATCCAAATAGTAAGAAATAAATAGTCACCATTTGCTAATGACAAGTTATACATTTAGAAAATCCTACATACGTCATCAAAAACTGTTGGAATTAATAAAAAAA
>NW_003852500.1:7070558-7075017 GCF_000181295.1 Otolemur garnettii
AAGAGAAGAAGTGCTGGCAAAGATGTAGAGAAAAAGGAACCTGGTAGACTGTTGGTGGGAATGTAAATTGGTACAGCCATTATGGAAAACTGGATAGAGGTTCCTCAAAATATTAAAAATAGAATTACCATATGACCCAGGAGTCTCACTTCTGGGTATTTATCCAAAAGATTTCAAATCAGTTTGTCCAAGAGATGTTTCCCTCCCACATTCACTCCAGCACTGTTCACAATAATGATTTAGGGAGTCAAACTATGTGTATAACAGCAGATAAGTGGATAAAGAAACTGTGGTGTATATAAACCACAGCATACTGTTCATCTATAAAAAAGAAGAAAATCTATCATTTGCTGCAACATACAGGGTGGCCATAAAGTTTGTGTGCCACCAGCTATTTTATTTATTTATTTATTGACAGAGTCTCACTTTGACAAACTCAGTAGAGTGCTGTGGCATCACAGCTCACAGCAACCTCTAACTCCTGGGCTTAAGTGATTCTCTTGCCTCAGCCTCCCAAGTAGCTGGGACTATAGGCGCCCTCCACATCACTGGGCTATTTTTTTGTTGCAGTTTTCACTGTTGTTTGGCAGGCCTTGATCGAGTTCAAACCCACCTGCTTCGGTGTATGTGACTGGCACCCTAACCACTGAGCAACAGGCACCCAGCCTGATAACTATTTTAAATGATTACAACTATTTAAATTGCACATGAACTTTATGTCCATCCCTTATATGGAAATGTGCTAAGTGAAATAAGCCAGAAACAGCAAGACAAATATCTCATATTCTCACCTGTGTATGGCATCTAAAGCAACAGAACTCGTAGAAGCAGAGAGTAGATGGTGATTACAGAGCCTGGAGGTGGGGGAATGGGAAGATGATCCCTCAGAGAGGAGGAATATGATCTTTTTTTGAGACCTATTGTTTAGAGTGAGTGTAGTTAATAATACAGTATCGTGCATTTTAGAATCGCTGAAAGAGTAAATTTCAAACATTCTCACCACAGAAAATGTTAAGTATTTGAAGTTGATGATATGTTAACTAACTTGATCTAATTATCCCACGCTGAATTCATAAATCATCATCATTCTGTACCCTGTAAGTACATGCAATTATAAACTGTCAGTTGTCAATTTACAACAAATATTGTAAAGCATGCTGAGCAACTTAAGAGTTAATGCCTATTCTCAATGACGTGGGCCATGAAGAAGGGAAGATTGTGTCAGTCTGTTGGCACAATGGGTGCTTTTCAAGTTGCACCATGGCAGGACAATGCAGAGAAAGTCCACTGCAACCCAGCATTAAACATCAGAAATTTGAAACACTGCAGATGTTGCTTTCAGAAATATCTCCAATTCTTACATCCCAGGGGGTATACATACAAGGATTTAAAGGATTGAACCTGAACATAAGAAATGGTCAGCTATTCCTTGCATTCAGGTTCAAGCCTGTAAGTCCTTGTATATTTGAATTCAAACAGGGCAAGAAGGGGTAAGAGAGAAAGGGGAAGAGGGAGGGGGATTGGTAAACTCTCAGCTAAGGTACACAAGTGAAAGTATACAGCACACCTCCTGGGTGAAGGGCTGAACTACAACTTGAACTTGACCTAAGAAACAGGAACAATGTAACCTAATTTGTACCCTCATATTAATTTGAAAAAAAAAAATCTAGATGGAATGTTGAACTCAAAGGGCCAGCTACTTTGCTTAAACGGTACAACGTTCATTATTGTTAACACAAAACTTAAGGGGAGATTGGGTAGAAAAATCCACTATCTTGGCAAGAGTCAAGTCTGGGTGACGGAAGAAGAGCAGGCCCTGACTCCGGGTCTCCCTCTTCTGTGCAGGGTGCACCTGCTTGGGCCCACTCCCTCCACCTCGCCTGTGGGCCTGGGATGCCCTGCAGCCAAGGCCTCCATGAGTACTTCAGGGAATAATCAGGCCTGGCTGCCTGGCTTATGCCTTTTCTTGGCTGGGAGTCAGTTCTAGGAGAAGGTGTGGCTTGTTCTTCAGCTGCAAATGCCTTTCATAGCCCCCCTGAGAAGTACTGTGGGACCTGCTCTTTCCTGACAGTGGTCTGTTCCAACCCCTCGGAATGATTTTAATTTTCATTCCTGGGAAGCTACATTGCTATACTCTTTCGAATGAACACATACAGGAGAATTAAATTGCTCCTTGAATATGTCTATTATGAATCATTACCTGGTTAAAGCAATTGTAGTGGACAATGATATTACTTTGCTAACATCGTTTGAGTTTTGTCATTGCAACACACACTAACTTTCTTTTCCTGGTGAGGTTCAGCTTACCCAGTAAATCCCAGGAATATGTGCCATTTCCATCTTTAGGAAATTTCCCCAAAGTTGATATCTACAACGGGTTACTTTCTCTGTGTTCAATAGCACTTTGTTCAGCCCACAGCACAGAACTGCTATCTGTAATGATTAATGGTTAATATGACTTTTCTCCTAGAAAACTAGGCTGTGAGCCCACAGAGCACAGGCAGACTGCCTTTCATCATCATGGCCGCAGGGCTGGCCACAATACTTGACTCTAACTATGGCCTCATGCTGGCTAGAATTGTCTGAAATTCAACGGGGCACACTGCTGTTATCAACAATAACCACCATGCTCAAATCTGATCCTCTCTTCAAGAGGTTTGCTTGAAAAACACCAATTCAACATCCGGTTTTGGTTTTTTGTTATGTAAGTTCTTCCACATACAGGAAAATAAAAAATCTCCAACTTAAGCAAGCGAGTGTAGAGTTCAGTGTCCAAAAAATAGTTTATATTAATAGCCTGGAAATGCTGGGCTGGCAAGATGTATCAAGTGCAGTTTTAGGAATGTGCGCTTTCTTCTTAAAAAAAAAAAAATATCCTAAGCACACAATGGGTGGTCCCTTCCACATGTAACAACTTAGACTTTAAGATACCCAGCAATATTTGGAACCCTCTTTTGAAAAGGCTATAAAATGAATACTTGGCCCATATACTTCACGGGCCACTTGGGCGAGAGCCAATTATCCACCATAAATAGGTCCTATTATTTCAGTACGTGGTGAGGGTCAACTGTCCCTTAACAGCTACTCCAATCCATAGCTAATGGCTTCCCACTGAGGGAGAGGGGGGAGAAGAGTTTCTTTGGGAAGGTCCTTCTTCCTAATTCTCCAAAAGGCCTGTGTTCAGGAAGTTGTTGCTTATCCCTGCAATGTTTGCAGTGGAATGCAATTATGTTCAGCTTACTTTGCAGTAAATCTGATTTTGGCAGGACAAGAGGAGTTTTCATAGAGTTTTTCTACTTGTATTAGCACTATTACTACCACTACAACTATAGTAGTAATAAGAATTATCCTTCTTATATTGTCTGTGTGCCAAGTCTTATGTGTTTTATTACAAATGAGAGGAAGATCATCTCACCATTTGTGGTTTATAGATAGAGAAACAGGAATTTAGAGAGGTTAAACACCTTAACAGAATTCAAACAGCTAGCAAGAGGGAGAACTAGTGTTACAGACTAAATGTGTTTCTTTAAAATTCATATGTTGAAACATAAGCCCCAAGGTGACAGTATGAGGATGTGGGGCCTTTGGGAGATGATTAGGTGATGGGGTAAAACCCTCATGAATGGGATTAGTACCTTTTATTAAGGGAACCCTAAAGAGTTCCCTGACCTCTTCCATTCCAAATGATGTGGTGATAGTTATGCCCTTCCCAGGTATTGACTCTGCTGGTACCTTGATCTTGGACTTCCCAGCCTCCAGAACCATGAGAAATAAGTGTCTGTTGTTTAAGCCTCCTTGTCTGTGGGATCCTGTTTGTAGGAGTCTGGACTAACTAATGCAGCTGGTGTTTGGATCATAGCTACTTACTCTAAATACAGTATTTCAGACTTTATGCCACACTTCTCCAAGACATGGCAGTCCCAGGTACAATCTGAAGGGGCCCAGTGCTCACCCAGTGAATTCTACACACTGGGTACCACCAAAACACCATATTCTGCACCTTGGCTCTGGGCTGAGCCATCTCCCACTGACTAAATATATGATACCTTTGGTCATAAGAGAAATCAGGTAAGAAAATACTCAGCAAAGCACAATTAGAAAAACAACGTTTCTAACTGTGGACAAGTGTCATCTTTTTAGACAAAGGGCAAAAGCATTTGGCAGATGAAGTGATAATGTATTACACTTACACAAAGCTTCACGGTTTACTACACACTTCTGGATTTGTAGATAATATGACAGTGTGAACCCTGATAATGAAATACACCATTTACAAATCTCTGCAGAAAGGATTAGTAGAATATAAAAATAAAGAAGCTCCACCATTGGTGAAGGAAAGGAGCACTATCAGTGCTAGAAACAGAGCACAGGGATCTAGATTGAAAATCACAGAGGATGGGACTTGAAGAGAAATTTCTCTGAAGAAGGCAGACGCATGGCCTACAGATATATGAAAAAA
>NW_003852500.1:7076734-7078112 GCF_000181295.1 Otolemur garnettii
CTCATCCTTCACCCCATAGTGATTACTTCTTGGCTTTGTGTGTAACTCAATGTTATCTGAACGGAGCAATCAGGACTTCTGTTCAATGATTATGGGAAGACATATACCTGGTTTTGAATGAGGAAGACTATGACCCTGAGTGCTGCTGGAAGCCTCCTTAATACAGAGAGAAATCAGGCTGAGATGTAGGCAGCATGAAGGAGAATCTGAGCCCAGGGAATTAACAGAAACATTGTCGGGACCCTTCTTATTCTTTGCCTGAAGCACAAACACTCTCAATACTCAGAAACACAAAATTCTCACCCTCACCAACCAGCACTGAGCTGTCACAAGAGCAGGAAACAAACCTTAGTTGTGCTCCAGGGGTGTACAACCCACAGCTCATGGGCTGCATGCAGATTATATGAGGGATTTTTGGTTTATCTATGGTGGCAGATACCATGAAAATTATGCACGAACCTTTGTCAGCTTTCTTTAATGTTTGTATATTTATGTGTGGCCCAAGATAACTTTTCTTCTTCCATTGTGGTGCATAGGAGCCAAAAGGTGGACACCCCCGAATAGCCTACCCAGAACATTTAATCCTAACATTTTAAGTGTGGCTTAATATAAGGGGGGAAACATATATACTACATTACTGCAAGAAATTAAAGAGGAAGAAAAAAAGTCACGTAATCATTTCAATAGATCCAAAATCTATTAACAAAATCTAAAAGGATATTGGATATTAATATCCATTACTGATTTAAAACTATTTTTAAAAAATTCAGAGAAACCACAAATGAATAGATACACCCCTTAAATCAACAGCAAATATCTACTTGAAGTCAACAGTAATGCCAATGGTTTGATACAATAGTACAATTCTAGAGCTATTTCAATAATGATTGAAAAATTCTAGTCATTACATATGACAATAAACATAAAGATTATAATCATTGGAAAGAAGAAGATGAATTCATCATTTTATAATTACTGATGTATTTTCATTAAAAATAAAATTCAGGCTGGTGGCTAAATACAAAGCAAATATACAAAATTCCTGAGGTTTCTTATGTATCACAAATGATCAATGAAAAAAATTCTATAATACAGATCCGCCTTAAGGAAGGAAAGGAATAAAGAAGTTAGAAAAAAGGAACTCAAAATGAATACAGAGAGGCAAATGTAGGATTGATGTGAGAAAATTTTAAAATGTTAGCAAGTGACACGAAAAACAAAATAGAACAAGTATCTCAGGAATGGAAAAAAAAAATCCAATGTACTCAGTACTACTATAAAATCAATTTATAATCACTCACACTTTCATATGAAAGATGAACCACAACTATAGCCAAGGATGAAGGAGGGAAGGGAAGGGGGAGGGGAAAAGAGGGGG
>NW_003852500.1:7078961-7144124 GCF_000181295.1 Otolemur garnettii
CCCCTCAGTCCTTCCCTCTCTTGGCTCTCCTAATCCCCCCTCCCCCATCATGTGCTAGGTCATTAATTGTCCGTTGAATTCCAATATGCCCCTAATTCCAAGAACATGAGGCTGTCACACCAATCCCACTGCATCAGGCCAGGACCTGCCTGCCCTTACAACAGTCTATGCACTTCAGTAGGAAGCAGAAGAGTTAAAGAGAATGAGCAACCTCAGAACAGAGTCTCTGTTCCTGCCTGTCCCTCAGGACAATTGTACATTGGGAAATAGAGAAATTATGAATGTATACTTTAACCAAAATCAGCTTTTCTTCTGAACACCTCAAACTTCTATCAAAGGACTGTTCCCAAAATGGATTATTTTGATTTCTGGGGGAAATCCTCCATGGCCCATAAACATACCTAGCCTGCCACCAATAGCAGCATGTGTTTCCTTCATCTTGACCCCAAGAAGTATCCCCCAAATAAGCAATGATTTCATTACAAATTGAACAGAATGGCTTCGTGGTATAGATTCCTAGCTAAACTTCACCACATGAGTTGCCTGGATTACTTGAATACACCCTTGAGATTTGGTGATCTAAAAAGCAAGTGGATTTTGCATCCAGAATAAACTTTGTTGTGACTTAGTTTTATATTTTAATTAAGTTTTATTTGAATGTATGTTTTTGGTATGCTAACATGCTCGAGTGGTCATTTTAGCTCTTCAGGAGAAATATAATTTCTGGCCCACCCTCCTCATTTTCCAAATGAGTTGACTATGGCTTGGAGAGGTATCCCAGAGCCACACAATGAATCACAAGCCTGATTCTGTTACATCCAAGGGGTGTACCCTTGGTGAAGAGGGGGACTTCCTAAGTCATGGACAAAGGAACATTGTGGCCACCACAGTCATGAAGTTGCTATAGACCCAGCCTGAAGTTGTACATATGTTTCTTCATCTTTGCTTGGCTGAGATTAAGCCTCGCTATTTTGCTTTCACTTTCTCACCAGGATGGAGTGTTCTGCCTGACACATTACCAGCATCTCCTTTCCTGTGTCATGCTCTTGCTTTCCTCGCTAATCTTTGTAAGCCATAAGCCACCTGTTCATGACTTGGAACCCTCCCCTCTAAAGCTCTAAGCTTGGGGCTAGGCTTGTTACTAAATTTCAGTGCTCAGATTAGACTCCAGCCTTCAAATTTTTGGAGCACATTAATCTGTTTACTCCATACTCTTATTTTCAATAAATTGGTTACAGATTTGAACCTCTGGGATACTCTCCAAAGGCTGGTGCTTTGCTGAGTTAGAAATAGTTACAAAATATTCTTCCCCCATTGCTGATCTAGGATTTTCTTTCTTCCTGCAGCTGAAACTACAATTAAAATATAGTGTAGACTAGTAGGGCTGGTTGCTTTGGGTTCAAAATGCAATGAATAATAGTTACTAGCTCAGCAGCCCAGGGAGAAAGCCCCTCAGGGAAGTGGGGGGAATTTCGCAATACCCAGTAGATGGGCCAGTTGACAGGCATGGAGCTAAATTCAATTGCTGTGCAACAAGAGGTAGCTAGAGTGTGGGCAGACCCATCACAGAATCATCAGTCCATAGCAGAGCAGAAGCCCACCCAGGGCAAGTCTCCAGCTGGTGGAGTTAAGGGATGCTCCAATACCCTTCCAAACCCTACTACATACACACACATGCATGGAACATGCAAAGACCTGGAGCACCAGCTCAACCAGAGCTAGTAGAGTAGAGACCATATAGACCACCATGAATCACCTCCTGAACCTGATATGTCCACCCACTGCTTGCAGGAATATTTCAGCAGCCTGCTGGGACTTCAAACTCACATGTAAGCACTCTCCAACTTCTCCCAGCTCTCTGTGTGATCCACCACACTACACTATGTCTTCTTCTCACTTGTCTCACTGGCATTCAGTTCTTGCTGCTGCTGCCTGAAATAACAGCATTAGGACCCCCCAAGCCCTTTATTGAAATGCAAACACCCCAGGAGGGTTATAATTTACAAAGACAGTGGCTGGAGCTAGTTAAGAGCATAAGAGTGGTGTAAAAAGCTCATGGTGTGAAAAGAAGGTGCTGATGGAAAGCCCAGAAGTTAAATCAGGGAACCACTAACATTGACACCTAGTTGATCACATTTTCAGACTGAAGAAGCCGTTTGAGGGAGAGAAGGGAATGGAAGGACGGTAGAACAAAGTACCAAGTGGTGTCTGAAGCCCAAGGAGAGAAAGTGAATGGAAGATGATGAAATTCTACAGGGTAGAGAGACTCCTCCCAAACAAAGATGGGTGGCAGGTGTTAAGGAGAAAAGGAAGAGAATGCAACTGTTTGCCTTTTACCTGCACTCATCATACCTAAGCTGAGGCTGATACTGTTAAAAACACACAAAAAAATTAACAATCTGAAGATTGCAAAGAAAGGGGGCATGAGGAGGATAAAGTTGTTTAATTTCAAAAATGAAATACTCAGCAAACAGGAGAATAGCTGGCTGAGTGTTAGTTATGCTCTGGTCTGCTGATGAGTCTGTGGTTTATGGGCTTCCTGCTACCCCTCCATCCCTGTGACCAGATGTGACTGCTGGACACCCATTCTCCTCCCAGCATGCCTGGCAGGGGTCTCCCTTCCTTCACCACCACACTCCCAATGACCACCACCAGATCAGCAGCAACCAGGACAGGACGAATCTGTCATCGCAATGGCAGCATCATCTTGGAAAGTAAGAGGGAAATTCTATGAAGAGGTAGATTTTGCTCAATGCTAAGAAGAGCTATTTTGAAAAGAACAATTAAAATCACCTAAGGACAGAATGAGTTTATTTTGTAAAGTAAGGCATCTGACTCTCTAAGTTTCTGACTCTCTTGACCCATGAGAGGCTCTTGGGTCATTTGTTAGAAGGAATTCTGTGTGGGTGGAGTGCTGACATGCAGCTGTCTCTCAAATAACTCAGGGGCTAGAGGACATACAATTTTAACTCTCCCCAAATCTAACTAGTCATAGCAAACTGTTGACTAGAATCTTGACCAATAACATAAACACTGAACGCATATTTTTATGTTGTGTGGTTATGTGCAATATTTTTACATTAAAGTAAGCTAGAGAAAAGAAAACATTTTTAACCAAATCGTAAGAAAGAGGAAATGTATTTACTATTCATTAATCAGACGGGATCATCCTAAAGGTCTTTATCTTTGTCATCTTCTAAGCTGAATGAGCTTAGCAGGAGGAGAAAGGGTTGGTTTTGCTTTCTCAAGGGTGGCAGAGACAAAAGAATAATCCACATGTAGGTGGACCTGTGTGGTTCAAACCTGTGTTGTCCAAAGTGTGACTTCCCCTCTGATTAAAAAGGGGAAAGTATATTCCACTGCAATTCTACCACTCAGAGATCCAAGCCTCTGCACTTCAAATACTAAGTGTCTCTAGATTCCTGTGCTCAGAGATCAGACAGATGTTCCTGTCCAAGAAGGCTTGACGCAGATGGCAGGGGACCCCTGACTGACTGACCCTACACACTTTAAGGAGAGAGGGAAGATGAGCCAGTATGTTCTGGATTCTGCTAAGATACTCTGAGAGGAGTATGAGATTATTTAAATACAAGAGGCCACTATTAAAATTAGCTGACCTTTAATGAATACTTTCCCCATCACTGACAATCTTCACAAGAAGCCCAACTGCTGACGCGGATGGTGCCATCATTAAGAAGGCAGCAGAGTCAGCTGCTGGACCCAGATCTGACTGACACTTGACCACTTTCTGGGGGGTGCAGGGGCAGAAGGGAAATACTGCAAAACTCTGATTTTAGAAGGAATGGACCATAACAGACTGCCAACTCAGCAGATTCTGGAGTTGGAAGAGGAGATTCAAAAAGCTAACTGCATCTGTCTCCCTCTGTCCCATGAGCTACACTATTTGCTCCATCAGAGCAATACTCAGGAACGTCCTGAAGGTTCTCATCTCTGTGCATGCACCCCAGGTCCCAGGCCATGGCAAGATACTCAGCAAAAGAGAGAAGTTAAGGGGCAGGGTGGAGGTTCCAGGGGCTCACTGCATGTGCATAAGCCCAGTTTTGCAGTATGGAGTGGAGAGCGCTGGAACAGAGTGTGCTGGAACAGAGAAAGTCTTTCTCTGCCCTTAAATCAGGAGATAAATCTGGAGCCTGCGCACTCCAGCAGCACATGAACTTCATGGGGGGTGAGGTATAGAAGGTATACATGCCAGGGTCTCACCCACAAGGTGGCGTCCAAACACGGGTATCTTTTTTTTTTATAGCTCTCCAGATATTTCTAAAGCATAGAACTGCCATAGGCCAGCTATATGGAAGAGAGTTTCTCCCTTAGTCTTCCAGCCCTGGTTTGCTCTCCTCAACCCAGGGCAGCTTCTATCTTTGCATACAATGAATGAAAGAAGAACATGCCAATTAAAGAAATGAAAAAGAAGGAAAGCAATATGATTTTAACAGGGATTGTTAAAATCCGGTTCTATCTTCAGATCGGGGAAGAACTCTGTGCTTCACCACTGGAGCCATTTTTCACTCACATTCCTCTTATTAACAGAATCTCTCTCGTCTTGGAACCCTAAACTGTTCAGCAAAATTTAATTTCCTGTTTGTAAGATCTTTAAAAAAATATATTAGGAAAAAAACACAAAATTTAGTATTCTCTTTAATATAATCTCACTGGATCTTCAAGACCTCTGAATGTCAAATGCCTGTTATGAACAGATACTCTTATCATTTTGGAGAAATAAAAGCTTCCCTAAAGGAAACAGACTTTTGGCAGCTTTGACTCTCGTTATTATGTTTACACAAAATAAAAGTTAAGATGAACATGAGTGGATGCGCCTGAAACAAGCCAGGGACCTGGACAGACACTGGATTCCTGAGACTGGATGCTGCTCATATTCCTCTTGTGCATTTTCTCTGTGAACTTGCCCAAACCACCTGGACTCTTAGGAGTTTAGACCCTCTACAATTCTGTAATGAGTGGGGTCTCGGAGGAGAAGGTGGCAAGACCTTCCAGCTCTGAAATCAGGAGATCATATGTCTCCATTAATGGAGAAATCACACGAGTGATCAGGAACTCTCCACGTAAAGCTTGCTGCAAAGGAAAGGAAATACCCAATGGATTTGGAGACAAAAGACTCATTGCTGGACATGACTAGACGACCTAGAATAAACCTTTGCTTCGATTTTGTACATCACCTCAACCATGTCTATGAGGAGGTGTGAGTGCAAGAAACTGATGACAAGATGTTTTGAAACTTTAATGAATATAGATTGAAAATGCTTTTAAGATGTTGAAGTTGGTCTCTGCTTCCTATATGCCCTGTGAGAGAGTGTGAGAAAGTTGTACATATGGAATAAGAGTAGAATTTTCCTTACCCTGAATGCAGATGTTTGTACAGGAAGACTCAGCGTCCTGTTTGTCGGAGGAGACCAAGTGCAGCATTTCTCAAGATCTCTTTACTCTTGGGGGGAAAACGTATTTTTTCTGTGGATCTAGATGGTGCTATATTATTGCACATTTCTGGAGAGGAGGCAAGTACACACATGTGTGTGTGCTTCCGTGGTCACACTTCTATGTTCACACAGGCAGTCCCCAAAACCTGGGCAAGTGAAGCTGCCAGGTGGACTATCCAGATCGGACCTCCCCAGGCCCATTTACGGAGGTCGGGCTTACAACAAGTGCAGGGACTCACTCACTGGGCCGCATTCAGACTGGAGCACAGAGTTCAGATAAAGGCAGCTAACCCTGAGAGATTCTGACTATACTGTTTGGGGACTATTATGTGCTTAGTGTAATTTATACAAGAGCACATTCCTGTGGTTAAGGGAAGTTTCTCTTCCAAAGTGCAGATATTCCCACTGTCAATCATGTTGGCCCATCTGGGCTCCTTTAGCAAATTCAAGGGAGACCATGCTTAGTTATTGGGAGAGACTCTGGGCCCAGATGGAGGGTACTTGACAAGTGGCTGCAGCACCACAGAAGTCATCTGGATCCAAACAATCCAGAACTGAGTTCAGCCTGTGGCTGTGCCTGGGTCAACATCAGCAGACTTTCTCAGGAGATAAAGATGCTGCCAGGTAAACAAGTCGACAGCTTGCTTTCTCCCAGCTCCTGGACGCCCGTATGGAACCAGTGGTTGCTAGGCCATTGCAAGACTTAGTAGTTAGTCCTGACAGACCTCAGCAAATGTTTGATTCATGAGAATAAGGGCTGGAACATGCTTATTGGGGTTTCATTTAAAAATGCCTTTCCCTGGAGTTGTCCATAGTCAAGACTCTTCGTTTTCCCCGTGTGTGAGGAGGCGGGATCCCTTGGGAGGGACTCACACAAACTATGGGACCTGTACCTACACCCTCCATCTCAGGGACTGGATTGTGTTGCATTCAGGTTCCCAGAGGTCACTGAATTGGGACCGCTGGGAAAACATGTTAGAAACCGTCTTCTGAAGCCAATTTTCTTCCTGGAGTAGAGTGTATGGGAAACAGCATAATTTGGGAAATGTGATTATTTTCAAGCCTAGTTGGGTTATCTCAGCCTTAATGTAAAGATGATTTGTAAAACATCTGTGCTTCATATGAACAGAGCCAGAGAAAATACTCAGCTAGAAGCTACATTCATTCCACATCTGCAACTAAAATGCTCCACTATTGTGCTCCCCCTTGGGGAGCATCCATCCTCGTGGCCACACGGGAGAGTTGAATAAAATATATTGCACCTTCTTTTCCTATTATGCACTTTATTTTCATTAAGTCTCCATATACCTCATTCTCGTGATTTATTGAGTGGCTTCCATATTTCTTAAGAGCAGGCAGCATTGCAGTGTGTTTTGTCCTCTCCACTAGATAGATAAGGAAACCGAGACATGCAGACTAACAATTACTTCTCTCAACACTATTCCTGTGATCTGAGGCAAAACCCCAAGGGGGGTCTTCTGCTCTCAGGACAACTGCTCCATCCATTTCAATGCCAAATGCAATCTCACGTGTGTAGAATCAAAAGGTAGAGAACGTGGGTTCACACTATGTAGTAAATCTGGAAGTTTCCTAACAGAGCCTTAGCTCTGTGGTTATGACTGAATGAGCATGTGCTCAAATTAGTTCAATGCAAAATCAGTTTTATTGCATGCATTAACCCTTGTCATAAAACTATGTGAAATAGATTCTTTTTTCAAAGCAATCGTGAAGGGCAGGTTTTACTTGCTTAAAGGCATCCAATTCTCTTTTAAATGTCCAGATGACAAAGTTCTGAGATGTGTCCCTCAAATCTTCACACATAACCGACTAACTACCCATAATCTGAAGCGCTAATTAGGGTAAATTTCCACAAAATTTATCAACTTTTCTTTTATGGAAAACTCTAGAGGAGAAACTTTATCAATGTTTAAACGAACAAGTAGTATTAGAAAAACAGCTGATATTCATTGAATACCTCAGTGTTTTTTGCATGAATAGACTTATTCTTCCCCCAAGACAACTGCAAGTGAGGGGGACGGGGAGTAGGTTGCACTCAAGGAGTAATTTGCATGAGATCCGAGAGCTAGACCTATCTGATTTACTGTAAACTTTACACCTGCACTCCTTAATATGACAACGACTAGTCCCACGGAACCATTTACATTTAAATTTAACTAAAAAATAAATGCATTGGAAAATCTCAAATTCTCCCCATCCTCTAAGGTAATCTTCTTTACAGATTTTTTTCCCCAATTTCCCCCTACTTCAACCAGAAGAGGAAGAAGAGATGGTGACTGGAAGATAATAACACACATTGAGTCCCGATATGGGTATATCATCTCCTTAAATGCTTTCAGTGGTGTCTAGGAAGGAATGTTATTATTCCAAATTTCCAATAAGAAAAGGAACTTTAATTGCATATTCAAATTTCCAAGTATACCCCGATATACCTCAGAGCACAAAGAGTATTAGCATTGAAAACTTCAGCATTCTTAACCTTTTCCCCTCCTGGGAGCACACAGCAGGTGGTGTTCCAGATGTGAGACTTGCTCCCAGGAGTATGTTCGAAGTCATTACTCAGAATTCTAGGGAGTACCTTTGCTTTTTTCCTACCACTCAGGAAAGTATATAAAACACCAATGAATGGAAGGAAATAGCATCGCTATAGGGCCAACCATGGCAACATATTAAAAAGGTAAGTTATTTATAAACTCTGTTGCATTAACCAGATGGTCTAGACTAGGAGTTGGGTAAGAAAGATAGAGAAAGGTAGATGAACAGAACAGACAACTGTGGGCAGCTGCTTACCAGGACCAGCAGCAGGAGTCCCTGGGAACTCGTTAGAAATACAGATTCTCAAGCTCCAACCCTGGCCTACTGAATCAACACTCTGGGGTGGGATCTTACAATCTGTGCTTTATCAAGTCCCACAGGAAATTCTCATTCCAGCTAAACGTGGGCACCCCTGACAAGCAGTTGGAATTTGTAGGGAGTGTGGTGAACGAAAAATGTGTGCCTCATCTGGAGGGTTCAGCCTCCACCCAGCTTCGTCCGCTTTGGGCCTTGTTGGAATGAAGATCTGGGGGTGCCAGATCTTTTATGCCTCAAATTCCATTAACAGGGGAGGGATGACTACACGATTTAGGGTGTATATTATAATTAAGAGATTAATGACGCTATGTCCTTCTATCGACTAAACTAAATGGTGTACTCATGCTACTTCTTATTGTCTCATTATCTCTACCATTTTGGAGCATTCTGTATTAATAGTATCATAGCAATTCTTGTTCTCCTGTATAATCTCTTATTACTTCCAAATTTTATTTCAAAGTTACTGATTTTTAATACATTGTTTTCAGGACTCCAGTAGCACCACCAGTGAATAAGGTCACAAGAGATAATTGTTATAAGGATATGAAAAGTATACCATATCCTACCAGTGAATGCTTAAGTAGAAGTTCAAATATCCCTACACCTTCTCACAGCACTTCTGGGAGGTAATGTCTTAAGCTAGTTAATGGTGGGAATTTCTGTTCACCCGCTCAAGTCCCACTGTCGTGAAACAATAGAATAGAAAGCTGGCCATGTGTTTGGTGCCCTCCTAGATTAGGTATTATTTATTTTTTGATTTTCATTAAACTTTGGGTTTCTCAGTACTTTCATTTTTGTACGTGAACTGAAGCTTTGTTAATATTGGTAAGTAGCACTGTTTCAAATCGGCCTAATGTCCTTGGACTGCCTTAGAGAGTTTTCCTTATAAAAATTTTATGAAGTGTTTCAGGTCCACAGACAGTGTAAAAACTAATAAAAATAAACATTCATTTATTAACCAGAATAATAAAACATTGCAAATATCGTGAAGTCTTTCTGCGCACCCGTCCTCACTCTCACTCCTTCTCTTCTCCCCGAGGTGACCACCACTCTGCACGTGGTACTTGTCATTTCTTACCTCCTTTTAAACACACATACACATATGTGTGTTTATCTCCAGAACGTATAACCTTATTTTGCATGCTTCAAAACATTTTGTAAATATAGTCATTCTATACGAACATTTTTCAATCTGTTTTTTTGTTTGTTTGTTTTTTAAGATAGAGTCTGATTTTTTTTTGCCCTGGCATCATAGCTGACAGCAACCTCAAACTCTTGGGCTCAAGCAATCCTCTTGCCTCAATCTCTCAAGTAGCTGGGACTAAAGTGCCACTTCAACGCCTAGCAATTTTTTTAGAGACAGGGTCTCACACTTGCTCAGGCTAGTCTCAAACTGCCGAGATCAAGCAAGCCACCTGCGTCAGCCGCCCAGAGTGCTAGGATTACAGGCATGAGCCACCGTGTCTGGCTCTCAATCCAGTTTTTTTGTTTGTTTGTTTGTTTGCTGTTATGTTTATGAGATTTATTGTTAATGATTGTAGATCTAAATCATTTGATTTCCTTGCGGAGAAACATTATATTGAAAAAAGTCTGTAAAATTTAATTGTTTAGTATAATTTCTTTTGTTGAAGCATTTCATTTGCTTCCATCTTTGTGCTCTCAGAAACACAAATGTTAGTTTTTTATGTTTCTATTTAGTATACATTCAGGTGTTTTTCCAAGTTATGCAACCAGGAGTGGAATTGGTAGGCCACAGAGAGAGTTTTGGTATTTATTAGACATTGTCATACTGTTTTCCAAGTGGTTATAACAGTTTACAGGCCTACCTTAGGTTATACTTGTTTCTATTCCAATATTTATTTGCTAATACTTGGCACTGTCAGACTTTAAATTGTTTTTGTCATTCTTACAGGTGTGAAAATTTTTTAAAAGCATAAACTTAGGCTCGGGCACCTGTGGCTTAAGGGGCTAAGGCACCAGCCACATACACCTGAGCTGGTGGGTTTGAATCCCATCTGGGCCTGCCAAACAACAATGACGGCTGCAACCAAAAAAATAGCTGGGCATTGTGGTGGGTACCTGTGGTCCCAGCTACTTGGGAGGCAGAGGCAGGAGACTTGCCTGAGCCCAGGAGTTGGAGGTTGCTGTGAGCTATGATACTATAGCACTCTACCCAGGGAGACAGCTTGAGGCTTTGTCTCAAAAAAAAAAAAAAAAAGCATAAACGTAATGTTTATTATTTATATTCAAGTGAAATGTCTATCTGGGGGCTGAATATGAATTTAACCATAACAAACTTTGTTATTAGTTTGGTGCTTTTTACTCAACCAAATGGAAAAAAATATTCTTCATTTTTAAAAAATCCTTAAGCTATTAGAATGCTATTTGCACAATAATTCAATGTGTTTTACAAATGCACAAAAATAAACATTATCCATTTTATATTAAGTAATGAAATTTGTATATTTTTAAATATTTTAATTCTCAAAATATTTTGTTCTGTCCTGGTGATCCAACATCTTAGAAAGGCAAGTCCTATAGTAAAACAGAAAAGCATATTCCTATTAAGAAAGACAGATAAAAAGTTGTTTCAGTTTCTCCTGACTTTATGGAGAGTTCAACCATAGCCATGTCAGATACACCCATGAATGACCTTTCGGCAGGATGGCTGTTTCTTTCTACTCTCTTTTCTAAAGGAACTAGGAAAGGCAAGACCAATACAAATACCAAATAAAAACCATACAATGCTTTAGTGTGCATCAATCTTGTGAAACCTAAGGCAAAGAAAAGGAAAATATCTTCTTGAAAAGAATTCCAACAGAATTTTTTTTAAAAATAAAGTTAAATTCTCCAATTTGTGACTCATGGGAAAATGCTTGAAAAACCCACAAAAGGATGACGGAATTACAGTAGAAGTTGTTATCCCATGCCTGACAGGAAAGGAGAGAGTCACACTCTCATAAATTCTAAGGGCAGTCTTACAGATGGCCAGAGGAAGTGTTTGATGCTGTCCCATAGTCTTTGAGTATCTATCTGTTCATTTTTCTTCTATATTTTTCTCTTTATTTTTTACATCAGATCAAGTTTATTTCAAATATTCTAGAAAAGCCATTTGGTGAGGGTTTTTTTATGTTCCTAATTAGAATTTTTACTTGCTTCTTTTTTATAATTTGTATTTCTTTATTGAGATACCCTACTTGTGGGGTTATTGTCATTATATTTTCATTTACTTCTTTAAATGCCATTTCCTTTGATCTTTTAACATGTAATAGCTAGAAGTCTTTGCCTGCCCAAAGCAACATCTGGGACCACTTGGAGTCAGTTCCTATTGACTATTTATTTACTTTTTTACTGAACATGGGTCACACTTTCCTGTTTTGTCTTTTCACATCTTATAATTTTGTTGTTTAAAATTGGAGCTTTTAGATAATACAGCAACTCTGGATTCTAAAATTTTATGTTCTGAGAACTTTTTTGTTTGCTTATTTATGTATTGCCTTGTCTGGACTTCTTTGTAGATCTGACTCCCTGGAATTGTGTGACCACTGGTTGCTTCCTATGGGTTGCCCCTGTATCTGAATAGTTTAACAAGCAGTCAATGATTAAGAAGAGCCTATGCTCAAATGTTTAGAGCAGGATTTTTCAATCTTTTTTATCTCATGGCACACTTGAGATAAAACTCCCACAGCACACTTAAATTATGTTGATCAAAAAAAAGTAGTGGGGGAATGGGTGGAAGGAGGGGGATTGGAGGGATCACTTCTGAGGTTTATCTTACAAGGGTACAAGTGAATCTTTCTAAGAGTAGAATGTGAATGTTTTAAAATAATAACTAAGAAAATAACATGAAGGCTATGTTAACCAGTTTGATGGAAGTGTTTTGGATTGTGTGTGAAAACCCCACACTGTACCCCAGAAGTGCATTAATATACATAGTTACCATTCAATAAAAAAAAACAATAGTAAAGAAAAGAACACATTTACTGTGCTTTTTTCTTCTTACTGTGCTTTGAATGTCTTTCGAAAATAATTTGATTAATGATCTTTAAAAAGTTTTGCAGCACACCTAAGATCCTCTAATGGCACTGCCACAGCACATCATTTGAAAATCACTAGTCTAGAGAAGATAAGGCTTCCAACCTCTGTGTCTGTGTGTGGGAAGAACAGCGTATTCACCATTCAGGCAGTGAATGAATTCAGATTTTTTTCTCTGCATTTTACTTTCTTTTGGGACCTGTAGTGTCTTCTATATGCACACAATTTCCTAGTCTTCCAAGGATGTGTGCAGAGCTTATCTGACCCTTCTAAGGGTCTCTAATTTTGAAAAATTTCCCCTTAAATTTTAGGCTGAACTGACACTCATTATAACCAGGATTAACAATCTTAGGTCAACAGAGTTATGAGTTTTGCCTCATTTTTCTTTTACTTAGCTTTAGACATTTACTGACAATACCATCAGCCATAAATTTTGACCCTCTACTTCAAACTGAATTAACTACTCTGCACAGCCAGCCCTGCCCTGGTAAAACCAGTACAACTGAACTGGCATGGGAGGAGCATACCAGCCCCAGGCAAGGGGCCTCTGACTCCTTCTGCTTTTACCAGAAGTTCTGGCAGATCTTCATGAATAAACGTCTCTTAATTTGTTTTTTCCCTTCAGTCACACTCCGGAGGCCTGAAATGCTCATTTTTGACAATTTTGTTCTTGGTTCTGTGGAGCACAAGGTTTGCCATTCTCTACCATAGCCAGAGGGCTGACCTGTTTTCAATTACTGTATAGGTAAATTTGCTAAATATTCCCTTATGGGTTATAATTGTATGGCTTTTCTCAGAGAAAGCCTTCCTTCCCTACCCCAGGTGTTAAATACAGCCTCCTAGATTTTCTTCTATATTTTTACTAGTTTTTTTTCTCACTTATTTAAGTTTTAATCTACTTGAAGTTGACTATTACATATAACATGATGCAAATTTTATTTCTTCCTTACGGATGAGTTATTGTATGTTTGTATTTGTAAATTTGGAACAAATCAGCATGGTCTCTATCTTTCATAATCTTTAGAAGGCATCATATATGGTGAAGTGCATTTTCCACTTTCTTCTCTTCTAAATATTTTGGCCATTCGGGGAGTAGATGTTCTTAACTGTAAACTACAGAAGCAGCTTCTGAAGCAATAAATCCTTTTTCAATGTTTTCTTTTTGAGTCAGGGTCTCACTCTGTTGCTCAGGCTAGAGTGCCACGGTGTCAAGCTAGCTCACAGCAACTTCAAACTCCTGAGTTCAAGCTATTCTCCTGCCTTAGTCTCCCCAGTAGCTGGGACTACAGACACCTGCCACAATGCCCTTTTTGAACTTTTTAATAAAATTATATTAAATCAATAGATTGATATGGGGAAATTTATACTTTCATAATAAACATAACCTAAATTTTTATAAAAGTTTTATAAACTTTTACCTATCCAGTCAATGTGTTTATGGATGCCAATAATGGTGTTTATCAACTCTTGATAACAGTAAGGTATCTGTGTGAATTTGGGCTGATACATTTTTAAAAAATATTTTGTTCTTTTGAGTCAATTTGTATTTTATTTTTACAGTGGATAGGTATCAGTTTTTAAAAGAAATGATAGCTATTAACTTTTAAAATGTGTTAAAATGAAAACAGGTTAGGAGGCAGACTAAATCACGATGGGCATCTTCTATGATGTGAGATAAATGTGCCCATTTGATCGTGTCTCTTTTAACGTGGTAATGTCCTCAGACCAATAGGATAGGTGGTTTTGTGGCTTTGACAAGTCATGCATTTCCTAATCAAAAATAATTGAATTTAAATACTGATTCACTCACTCTATTTTCTTTTATTCTTTTGATCTTTAATTTCCTAATAACACAAAACCAATAATCTCTAACCCTAGGATCTTTGTCAGTCTTAAAGAAATAAAATATGTCAGTGGCCTTACTCAATTTAAACCCCCAATCCCACAGCCTGTGGAAATCAAATCCCTCCCCACAATTTCTGCCAGTGGCTTCAATTCAGGCCATTATGCTCCCCCTATATTTGGGCCTATTATCTTATCCCTCTGTTTTGTCCCTACGTTAATCAACCCAGAAATGAAATTTAATTTGCTTATGAATTTTCATGCAATTGAACCATAATTTATGTCATAGAGGTTAAGGAGGGTTGTGAAAGTGCACTGTCTTTTGTCATTTCTATTAATTTGCTAGTGTCTAAACTTTGCTTACCTCCAGACTGCCAGGATTGACCTCAGAAGCTCAACAGTATTTTGGTGCCTGCCAGAAAATCAAAACAAAACGAAGCTGAAAACAAAAAACAAATAGAATGAAAAATAAACAAAAATCCATCTACTGCCTGGATTTATCCTAACTGGCGGGAGGTTGTCATCATAATAAAATTGTGTGTATGTGTACACATGTGTGTAAAATCTAACACAGCAAGTGTCTAGATATTAGCTCAGTAAATGTTCACTTTCTTCTTTCTCACTGGGTCATCACTTTATAGCAGAATTGCTACTCCACCTAGAAACCTCTTAGGTAAGTTTCAAGGGCCACATTACGGTCCCCTTTCTCTTTTCCCACACCTCGTTTTCATCCTGCTGGGGGAAGCTCGTGGAAATACCTTAGTGCTGCAGAAGTATAAACACATTCCCTGGTCATGCTCTGTTTCCTTTCAGCCATCTTCCTCAGCCTCAGCTCATACTCATAGGGGCTGAAAACTAAAGTGAAAACAGGATTTGGGGTTTACAGAACATAACTATGTTTTTGGAGATGGTGTTTTGTGGTCTTTGCCTTGCCAGCCCATCTGTTCACCATTAGGTTTCATTCAAATGAAGTCGTCATGTTATGTTCATAATGAACCACTGTGGTGGAACAAAGGTCTTTGAGTTTCATCATTCTAATGGGCTTGCTCACCACAGAGGATGTCCTCTGCATGTATCAGTGTTAACAGTCCCCAGGTTCACTTAGAATCCCCTGCGGTGGGTTTTTCAGAAACCCAGGTCCTTGGATGCATACACGGACTTCTCTTATTTAACTTCATTTAATGATTGAACTCTAAAATTGTCTAACTGACAACAAAGAGCTTCTACCTCTTTTTGGAACAAATAGAATCTGAAAACTGTTCTTGCTTTTGGCTTCAAGTTGCAAAACAACGACTTTTGTATTGCCATTTAATGAGTGTTTACTGTGCCCCTACTGCTATGAATCACACTTTATAATCTTTGCAACAGACTCAGAAGATTAGTATTAATAAGGCCCATTTTATGACTGAAGAAACAGATGCTCTGGACTTTTGAAAAACTTGTTCAGAAGTGCACAGCTAAAAAGTGATATGCCTAACATTCTGCCCCACTAAAGCTTGGTCTCTTTTCACCCACCATGTTCCCTGCCACGGATATTTTGTAAGCAAGTGAGCACTTCATTTGCCCTTTCTGATGGAGAGGATGCAATAGACCCAAATTCACAGAGCAGATCAGGGGACTTGCTGGCCCCAAGCCCACAGCCTTATGATGAATCCTAAAAACAAAGGCTTAAGTAAGACATTGCTATTTTTTTTTTATTAGTTTAGGAGATTTGGAAAAGAATTGAATTTTGTTTCAAACCTTAACATTTACAAGCTGGTTGATTTCTGGAGAAGTCACTTTGTCTGAGTGTCAGAATTCTCACTTGTCAAATGAGAATAAAAATGAGAAATCTATGTACTTACATGCTCATTCTCAGGATCCAATTCCTTCCCCGTTAAGATAACAGACGCTCATGGATTGCAAAGATCCCAGCTCTGCCTGAGATCAAAAGAGATCATGTGTGTTAAAAGTCTTAGTAAAACCATGGGAATGGACTGATAGCTTTATGTGATAAACCATAGAAACTCCTCTCTAGTACTTTGGCACAAAAAACAAAATTTTTCTATTAATAGTCTATGTCCAATTAAATCTGGGAAAACCCTTAGTGTGGGACATTTTGTTGGGAGGAGCACTGTCCCCTTCCTGGCCCTGTTTGTGGACAGGGCCTCTACTGTTGTGGACATGGACCTCTACTTTCCAACCGTTGACTCTTCTGCCCTAGAGATGCCTGCTGCCTGTGTCTCCCACGTCTCTCCACCTTCCCTGGTCACCTGCTGGGCCATACTCAGCCATCCACCTCTTCTCAAGGTTGTTGGGTTCATCATCCAGAGATCTAAGTCCCTGGCCCTGCTACTTTGAACCCATAGTTCCTTTGTCCTTTATCTTTTGGAGTCAACCTCTAGCCCAGCATCTGTCATGCCTATCTTTTATCCTTGAAGAATAAAAGTATAAAAAGAATAAACATTTTCATTTCTTCCCTCTCAGAGATCATTAAGCAATGACTGATCCAAACAGAAAAGGTAACAGACTGGGAACCATAGAGTGGGAGCAACATGCAACTCCCCTGGCGAACCAGAGAGAAGGTGGCTGTTTGGGGAGGCATCCAACCTTGGCAGCAGATAATTATTTTCTTAGGCAAATATTGGCCCTATCTTCCAAGATATTCCAAATGCAAAAGCAGCTAGCTTGGACTAGGGAAAAGGAGCTCAGGACCTAGGACAAAAATCCCCACTGAATGCCTCTCGGGATAAAGAAAAAAATTAGTTTTCACAATTTCACAGTTAGGACTGCTGCCCTCAACATGAACAAAAGAAAAAAATTCAAGCCAACTAATTAAAAAGACAATTTTAAAAATTGATTGGATGCCAATTTTCTTTAATTACAAAAATCAGTTGGGGTAGAAAGGAAATTACTGTTCCAGACTTTAACTGGATCTAATAATTGTTTCAAGGGAAACTCTGGGGCCCAGCCAGTGTTACTGCCAATTACTTCTGTAAGGAAAGAGAACTCTGAAGGAGCAGGTGGGCACACAGTTATCCGCTGACTTCCCTGGCCTAGAAAGCCCTGTGGCAGGTGCCTTTTCAGCAGCTGGACATTCCTTCACCTACGGTCCCAGCTCAGCTGCACATCTGGACTCACAGAGTGGAGCTGACTAGTATATGGATATCCTGGAGTGGTGGAGTGAGGCCTTTTCCCCCACCTCCCAAACTACTTCCACGGTTCCTATGAGCAACTGGTGCAGAATTGGTGTTTTATAATAAAAATTGTCAGGTCTAACATCTCTCCTACATGCTCTGTCTCAGAATTAAGACTGATGTTTCCTCCCTCTTTCAACAGGCAGGTACACAAGAAAGAGCACAGTGGAAGGCCAGAGGGTAGAGCTAAGTTTTACCCTGGTTCCATTGTTAGCTGGCTGTGTGATTTAAAAAGGTGGCCTGAGTTCTCTGGGTCATGGTTTCCTCCCTTGAAAAATGGGGCCATTCATCCATGCTCCAGCCCTTACAGCTTAGGGCTGTAAGGAGGATACAATGGTTTAATGGATGTGAAAAGCAGGAAAGGAGCAAATCAGACAGACACTAATCCAGAAAGGAGGAAGCTGATGAGAAACCTATCTCTACCTTGTACCACTCCAAAGGTGGAGGAGTTGCTCTTTCCTCTCAGATCTCTATTCACACTATCTCCACCTGAAAAAGAAGCAGTTATCTATATGAATCCTGAATAACTCCTTCCAGCTCATACATCCCATGACTCTCAGATTCCCAGACCAATATCCAGAACTGCCTAGAAAAGGCTGGGCCAGGGGAATAGGTAAGAAGACAAATGGTGGTGGTTGTGCAGGGTAGGATAAGACGTAGCAGGAGATAATCCGAATACTCTGACTAAAGGGATGCTTCATATGTATACCCTTATTTCATCCCCAGAGTATACAGGGAGGTAAGTGATCTCATTTTTACTCTACACTAGGAGAGACTGAGACTCAGGGCCATGCCACTGGTGAAGGGTACTGAAAGACTGAATCAGGTTGGTCTGATTCTAAAGCCTCCAGTGGTCCTCACTTGAAGTCAATCTTGACCCCCAGGAGACATTTAGTAATGTCTGGAGACCTTTTTGTGTTGTCACAAATGGAGAAATTGGGTACTACTAGAAAGTTACAATTAAAGACCATTAATGATATTGAATATCCTACAACAAAGAATTATCCAGCCCTGGCTCAGTGCCTGTAGCTCAGGGCCTAGGGCCCTAGCCACATACACTGGAGCTGGTAGATCCCGCCTGGGCCTGCCAAACAACAATGACAACTACAATCAAGAAATAGCTGGCCATTGTGGTGGGCACCTGTAATCCCAGCTACTTGAGAGGCGGAGGCAAGAGAATCGCTTAAGCCCGAGAGTTTGAGGTTGCTATGAGCTGTGATGCCACAGCACTCTACTGAGGGTGACACAGTGAGAATCTGTCTCAAAAAGAAGAAGAAGAAGAAGAAGAAGAAGAAGAAGAAGAAGAAGAAGAAGAAGAAGAAGAAGAAGAAGAAGAAGAAGAAGAAGAAGAAGAAGAAGAATTATCCAGCCCCAAGTGTCAACAGTGCTGGGGTTGAGACACCCTAAACGAAGTGTAAAGGGTAGTTCTGGACAGCTGGGCTTCCTTCACTGTGCTCAGTACCTTAAGGCATCTGGCACTGTCCCCCACCCACATGGGGCTGGATGTTCATCAGTTAGCTGTAGAAAAGATGATTGCTTCCCACTGATAACCAAGGATGCAGCTCAGCTTGAGGAAAGCCAACAAAAAGATACATCCTCATGGAATTAAAGGCAAGAGGAGCCATATGTGACTTCATCTTGATGGCTTGAAAGAGCCAAGGCCCTTTACAGAGCTGGCCCTAGGGGAGGAAGCAGGAGGGGTCATGAGTGGAGCTTCTCTGTCTGCCTACACATCCACATGGCTAGCTGAGCTTCTGGAAGACTCCTCCTGAAGTGCTGTTCCTATTTCTCTCCTTCCACCACTTTTCTGCACAAGCCAAGAATGTGTGCATCCACACAGCACAAGCTCCAGAGAGTCTCTTTGCTGTCCTCTTCTGATGCACTTGCTACCTTGCAGTTAAATTAGCTTCCCACTTCACTATGGGGTCCTTAAAGTTTCCTCTCACTATATAAAGGCTTACTAGCTAAGGACTTTTCTAACTTCCCCTATGACTTCTTCTTTGACTTATTGGTTATTTAGGAGTGTGTTGTTTAACTCTACTTTTTTTTTTTAATTTCCCAAGTTTCCTTCTATTATTGACTTCTAATTGTATTCCACTGTAGTCTGAGAAAATATGTCACGTGACTTGCATTTTTTTAATTATCGATCCTAGTTTTAGGGCTCCACATACAGGAGACTATTCCATAAACACATGAGAGAAATGTACTTTAATTGGGTTGAGTGCTTTAGACATGCCTATAATTGTTCAGGTCTTCTATATCCTTCTTTATCATCTGAGTAGTCGTTCTATCCATTATTCAAAAGGGGCATTACAGTATCTAATTAGTAAGGCTTAATTGTCTATTTCCTCATACATTCTGTCAAGTTTTGCTTCATATATTTCGTGGCTCTCTTACTGGATATGTATCTATTTATATTTGTTATATCTTCCTAAAGTATCAATCCTTTTAACAGTATATAAGCCCCTCTTTAATTCTAGTAACTTCACTATGTTCTATCTTCTCTGTTATTATTACAGCAACCATGGCTATTTATAGTTGCTATTTGCATGTTATATATTCTATTCTTTTACTTTCAACTTATTTGTATTAGTGAATCTAAATGTGTCTCTGGTAGACAGCATATAATCATGTTTTGTTTTTAGCCAGTGTGATAATGTTTTCCTTTTATGTAGATTGTTTAATTTATCATATTTAATATTCAATTGGTGATATGGCTGGATTTAGCTCTAACATTTAGCTTTTTGTTGTCTATAAGTCACATGATTTGTTAATCACTCTGTTCATTTACCACTTGGTTTTTGTACTGTCTAGTGTAACTGTTTAATTCTTTTAATGATATTTTACTATATCTTTGAGCCCTTTTCTTAATAGTTGATATAGGGCTTACAATATACATCTTAACTTGTCAAAATCTGTTTCTAATATATATTGACTTTATTTGAGTGACATATAAAAATTTTATTCCTGGGTAGCCTAATTTCCTCTCCTTATTTTTTTTGTGCTACAAAGACTTATACATCTCACATCTATGTTAAGTGTCAAACACAAAATTCACTACTATAATTATCACTTTATATAGTCACATGTCTTTTAAGGAAGTGTAAAGAATAAAAGAAAACTAAGTATATTATAAAACTTTTAAACAAATTTTATTTAACATTTTTGGTTATCTTCAATTATGCCTGTGGATATAAGTTACTATATACTGTCATTTCCTTTTGCCAGTACAGTTTTGCTCCAACTTACTGTCTTACAAGTTTTTTTTGTCTGTTTGTTTACAGTTTTTGGCCAGGGCTGGGTTTGAACCCGTCCCCTCCGGCATATGGGGCCGGTGCCCTACTCCTTTGAGCCGCAGGGGCCGCCCTCCCACTTACCTTCTTTGTGTTGGTATTGTCAATAACTATATACCACAGGGACAATTTCTACATACTACAAGATAATTATATAAATATGTACATATTATTTTATGCACTTATTTTTAAATCAGTTAAGAAAAGAAAATATGTAATGATACCATCCTTATATTTAATTTTGTCAGCACTCATTCTTATGGGAGAGAGAGAGAGAGAGAAATGGATTCTATTTACTATCTGGTGTCATTTATTTTCAGTGTAAAGCACTACTTCAGTATTACTTGCAAGGAAGATCTGCTAGTAATCAATTCTCTCCCTCTCTTTTTCTTTGAGAATGTCTTTATTTTGACATCATTTTTGAAAAATAGTTTTTAATTTTGTTGGATATCAGTTTTTTGATTAACAGTGAGGTTTTTGGTTATCATTTTTCCTTTTGACACATATAATAAATCACCCCCACTGTGTCCTGGTCTCCATTGTTTCTAATGAGAAATCAGCTATTCTCACTTTGTACATGATGAGTCATTTTTCTCTTGCTGCTTTGGAGGCTTTCAATATCTCACCTGTGATGTCTGGGTGAATATGTCTAGTTGTTTTTTTTTCTTTTTTTGTAGACACAGAGTCTCACTTTATTGCCTTCGGTAGAGTGCTGTGGCATCACAGCTCACAGCACCCTCCAACTCCTGGGCTAAGGCGATTCTCTTGCCTCAGCCTCCCAAGAAGCTGGGACTACAGGTGCCTGTGACAACGCCCAGCTATTTTTTGTTGCAGTTTGCCTGGGGCCAGATATTAATCAGCACCCTCGGTATATGGAGCTGGTGCAAATTTTTGTTTGTTGAAATTCTTAGAGGTGCTGTTTAATTATTTAAATTAAATTTGGAAACTTTTCAGATGTTTTTTAGGTTTATTGTTTCCTTTTTTCTTTTATTTTCTTGTTTCCCTTCCTTCCTTCCTTCCTTCCTTCCTTCCTTCCTTCCTTCCTTCCTTTCTTTTTGTTTACCTTTTGCACCCCTCAAGGAAAGAGAGGCCACCATAAGACCAATCCAAAGGCCCAAGAAGATCTATCTCTTCTCCTTCATAATCCCATTATACATATACTGGCGTGTATATTTAATAGTGTCACATTTCTTCATAACTCTGTTTTTCTTTATTCTTTATGTTCCTTAGATTACATAATCTTCATTGCTGTATTTTGAAATTTACTTATTCCTGATTGTCAGTCATGTTGATGAGTTTCTCTAGTAAATTTCTCATGTCAGTTATTTTATTTTTTAATTCCAGCAAGCCCATTTGATGCTTTTCTCATAACTTCTATCTCTTTGTTGATAGGCTCTTTTTTTTTTTTATTAAATCATAGCTGTGTACATTAATGCAATCATGGGGTACAATGTGCTGTTTCTATATACAATTTGAAATGTTTTCATCAGACTGGTTAATGTAGTCTTCACAGTATTTTCTTAGTTACTGTGTTAAGACATTTATATTCTACACTTAGTAAATTTCACATGTACCCTTGTAAGATGCACCATTGGTGTGGTCTTACCAATTACTATCCCTCCACCCAACCTCCCCTTTCCCCTTTTTCTTGGGCTATAATGGGGTTATAGCTTTCGTAAGAAAGCTATAAATTGGTTTCATAGTAAGACTGAGTACATTGGATACTTTTTCTTCCATTCTTGAGATACTTTGCTAAGAAGAATATGTTCCAGCTCCATCCATGTAAATATGTTAAGAGATAAAGTCACCATCTTTCTTTAAGGCTGCATAATATTCCATGGTGTACATATACCACAATTTATTGATCCATTCATGGGTCAGTGGGCACTTGGGCTTCTTCCATGACTTAGCAATTATGAATTGGGCTGCAATAAACATTCTGGTACATACATCTTTGTTATAATGTGATTTTTGGTCTTCTGGATATATACCTAGTAGAGGAATTGTTGGATTGAATGGCAGGTCTATTTTTAGATCTCTAAGTGTTCTCCAAACATCTTTCCAAAAGCAATGTATTAGTTTGCATTCCCACCAGCAATGTGTGTTCCCTTTTCCCCACATCCACACCAACGTCTCTGGTTTGGGGATTTTGTGATGTGGGCTAATCTTACTGGAGTCAGATGATATCTCAAAGTAGTTTTGATTTGCATTTCTCTGATGATTAAGGATGATGAGCATTTTTACATGTGTCTATAGTCTGTGCACCTGTCTTCTTCAGAGAAGTTTCTCTTCAAGTCCCTTGCCCAGATCCCTGAGATGGGATCACTTGTTCTTTTCTTGCTAATATGCTTGAGTTCTCTGGGGATTCTGGTTACTAAAACTTTGTGGGAGGCATAACCTACAAATATCTTCTCCCATTCTGAGAACTATCTGTTTGTTTTACATACTGTGTTCTTGGCTGTGCAGAAGCTTTTTAGTTTGATCAGGTCCCAGTAGTGTATTTTTGATGTTGTTTCAATTGCCCAGGGTCTTCCTCATAAAATATTCACCCAGGTCATTTTCTTCAAGAGTTTTTCCTCCACTTTCTTCTAATATTTTCATAGTTTCATGTCTTAAGTTTAAATCTTTAATCCAGTGAGAGTCTATTTTAGTTAATGATGAGAGGTGTGAGTCCAATTTCAGTCTCCTACAGGTCACCAGCCAGTTCATTCAGCACCATTTATGAAACAGGGAATCTTTTCCCCACTGAATGTTTTTAATTGGCTTAAGCAATACACAATTTTGATGCAATCTCTATTAAAGCTCCACTGTCATACTTTAAAGATCTCAAAAAAAATAATACTTCGTTTTATATGGAATCAGAGAAAACTTCGAATAGCCACGACATTACTCAGAAATAAAAACAAAAAAGGAGGAATTATGCTACCAGATTTCAGACCATACTATAAATTAATAGTGATCAAAACAGCATGGTACTGGCACAAAAATAGAGAAGTAGATGTATGGAATAGAATAGAGAACCAAGAGATGAACCCACCTACTTACTGTTATTTGATCTTTGACAAGTCGATATGCTCTTTTTGATGAGACGTTGTTGAAATACTGTGTTTACTTCTATACTATTTATTTCTTTGAACATATTATAATAGCTGATTCATGTCTTTGTATACTAAGTTCAATATTTGTGCCCTCTTAAAAGTAATCCCTACTATCAATTATTTTTAATGTATGAGTCTCACATTCCAATTTCTTTGCATGTCTCATAATTTTTGGTCTGCATCTGGACATTTTAGATAAGATATTATCCAACTGAATATGTTTCTACCACATTCACCCTTGGGGTCATTTTGTTGATTTGTGTAGTGATTTGTCTCAATTAAATCTGTGGAGTCCATTCTTCCTCCACCTCTAGAGTGTGCAGCCTCCATTGTTTCTCCTTAAATTTTTTCCTTATTTTTTATCATTTAGTCTGGCAGCCACTCCTGAATAAGCATAAGCCACTTATTGGTCAAAGGCTGTGCTTGAGTCCCTTTAACTATTAGATTTTTTACCCTTTGCTGTGGATATGTGTTTGACTTGAAAATTGATTTCACAGTTCAGGAAATTTACAATTTTTCCCCCAGGTCAGGAAGGAACTAGTAGCTGGAAATATTCCTCTTCAATTACTCCTGAGAGAACCTAGCCTTGGAATGCACATAGTCTTTGAGACTTAAAGAGATAAATGCTATTTTATTTTTAAGGTTTGCTCTATAGGAATGTCCCCTGGCTCTGAATAGATTCATGTTAAGTTGGTGCTCTGTCAAATGTCATACTTAAATCTTCTGTGACAGCAAGGCTTCTGCCCTTTTTTGATGAATTTGTGTGTGACTTGTGTAATTCTCTGTCCTATGCCCTACTCTGACTTCTCCCAACTGAGTGCAGCCTTATCCATGTGAACATTCTTTCCATTACCCGGATTTGACCATATCCCAAGAGGCTCTTTCTAAATTCTGCCTTTTCCAGGTTCTCTGTGTTCACTTTCTGGCTGCTCTGCTTTTTTACTTGTTACAGGTCTCATGGAGAGCTACCAACCCCTTAATGGTTCTGCACAAAGACCTCCATTGTTTTGACAACACTCTTAGACTTGAATTCTCTGAACTCTTTTCCAAACAAAGTAAATCTCCTTAGGAAGAACTGTGAAGCTATCCTTTCTTGAGGTCTGCCTCTTCTCCTTTAAAGAAACCGTGTGCCACTCGGTGAGAGCTATGGGCAAGAACAGCAGTCTCCTTTGCCTAAAGTGATAATCCTCCTCTGTGAATGGTCACTGGTCAGGAATGGTATTCCATGGATTGCCTCTCATGGTGTGCAACCTTCACCCATTGAACAACCAGGAGCCCCAGTATTTTTGATTTGCCGTGCACTGGGGTAGAGATTGTGCTCTGTAGATGGGATGTGAGTAGAGAAAGCAAACTCCAAGCCCACTCAGCCAATGCTCACTCCCCACCAGAACAGACCTTCTGCAATGTTGTAACTGGCTCTTCCACTGAGCAAATTTCAATGACCCCTGAATACTCCTTTCCCTTAACTAACTACTTGAACTTCTGTGTTGTTTCCCGGAAGTGGTGGATTTTCCACAAAACCTTATAAAGAAGCTGAGATTCCAAAGGCTCCTGCGTAGACTTTCTGACAAAATTCACCACCACCCACATCCTGCCCCAGATGCACTGTAGCTCCCTGTAAGTTAGCATGTGATCTCTGTTATTCTGAGAGATAGAGTTGAAGCAGTTTCTCCTATTTTTCCAACATATTGAAAATTTCTTTCTTGCTTGGCAATCCTCATTGTCTCAATAATTGGATCTTTGTGCTATGAACAACTGGATGTAGACCAAAACCTCTTGCAGTTTCAACAGTAATTATGGAGGTACAGCAATGTGAGATAAGGGGGATGAGACTAAAGTTGGAGATTGGAAGCTAAGGGAGGGAGATCCTCTGTCTTCTTTGGCTGAACACAGCTGGAGTTGAGTTGCCAGAGCAGAGTTTCTTTCTCATGAAGCTGGGGGTGGGATAGAAATAGAAGCAGCATCTGCTCAAATGTCCGAGTCTCTACTGTTCTTATAAAAATTAATAGAGTTTCTTAAATAAACATTTCTCCATTTGCTGTATGCTATTGAGACAATTTCCAGAGATAAAATTGTTTTGTTTTGCTTTTTGAATTTTCACCAGTTAAATTGCTATTTCAATAGGAAGTGGGGCTGCTGAGCCCCTCTTACCACCCACCATTTCTGATACATTATTTTAAGCCAAAACTCTTCATTGTCCTTTAGGCCATAATTTTCATATTTGGGGTGTGTAGCCTAACTTTTAAACTCACGTATTTGCCACTGTCCAGTAAACTAAAGTGAGAGAACCAACAGAAACTTGTTTGCATCTGGGTGAAGGAGATTAGAAACATTTTACCTTGCAATATATTTATTTGGCATATTTTGAGATGGTTTCCATGAGTCTCACAGGTAGAAGTAACACTGCAAATGGTTTTTTATTGGGGGGAAATTTACATTTATGGACAATTTGCATTAAGATAGCCAGGCCTTTCCTTCCTGATCTATTAAAGAATAACTGAAAGTCGGACACCTTTAAAGTTCTGAAAAGAGACCTTTGCTATCTATTCTCTCTGAGGGCTCCATCTATAAGGTTTTGTTTGCATCAGTGGTCCCCAGCCTTTTTGGCACCAGGAAGTGTTTTCATAGAAGATGATTTTTCAGCAGACTTGGCAGGGGGGTGGTTTGGGTTTTGATCTGAGTCTGTAAGCAACTGATTTATTATGGTCTCTGTGCAGTCAAACCTCTCTGCTACTGATAATCTGTATTTGCAGCTGCTTCCCAGTGCTAGCATCACCACCTCAGATCATCAGGCATTAGATTCTCATAAGCAGCACAACTTAGATCCCTCATATGCAGTTTTTAGTAGGGTTCATCTCTTATGAGAATCTAATGTCGCAGCTGATCTGACAGGAGGCAGAGCTGAGGCCATGATGCAAGTGATGGCAGTAAATACAGATGAAGCTTCACTCACGGGCCAATGTTCACTTCCTGATGGTTGGTCTGGTTCCTAACAGGCTGCTGACTGATACCAGCCCATGGCCAGGGGATTAGAGGATGCAGATTTACATAACATTAACACTTTTTATGTCTAGTTACAGCCTCCTCTCTCTCTCTCTCAAAACATGTTTTTCAGCTTTCAAACCCCAATTCTTCAAATACCTCTGTATCTCCCTGAGGAGTTGAATCTTAATTCTGAGAGTTCTCACGTATAGGTGTTAAATAAAATAAATTGTTAAGTTCTTCCTCCTATTAATCAATCTGCCTTATGTTGGTGATATTTTTAGCAGGGGCAACCTGTCAGGGACAAGGGAGTGTCCTTGAACTAAAATGGAACCCATGTCAATTGTGAAGGTTTAATCTGTCATGCGTGTGCTGGAATGACTTGACTCTTTCTGTGAAAGGAAAGAAGCCTGGAAGTGAACTTTTCCAGAGCTTGACCCAAGAGCAGGTCATGAGCTCCTTCTCTGACAGAGGGCAGAGGCAGGGCATATAAAACACAGCATCTGCCACTGGGGTGCCCCAGCCTAGCACCTGCTGTGCCCAGGCACTCTCATACAATTGTACCTCTTTATTCCAGACCACAGACCAACACAATGGTGTTGTGATGATTCCTAGAAGATCCTTACTATGCCTAATAGGAAATTATTATACCAGGTAGAGGAGGAGGGGGACTATGGTGATCCAAGGAGAAGGGAAAATGTTATAACAGTGTCTCAGGGGATGTTGAGTTCCAAGGAATCAGAATTTTCTCCCCAAGGCAGGAACTATTTAGTACCTGGAGAAATGACAGCTGAGAACTAAACCCAAAGGCAGGGGACTTGTCTGTAAACTTCTCAAAACCCCCTGCCAGACACTCCCAGAAATGCTGAGAATAGGCAGTATAGGAAGGTGATGGTCATCACAGTGCCTTGTATGATGAGTCCATAGATCACGAACTGTTAATGTTCATAGGATTTTATTGGGACATCCAGGTTGGTGGATCCTGTAGAAATTCCATTGGTAGATCAGGTTTCTTAAAGCAAGATTAACTAAACCTGTGCTGGAAAATGAAGTTTATGTACCACACCCACCCACACAGTTTATACCCTGCCCCCTGATTCCAACACTAAACAGGAAACATGATTTCCCAATCCCTTTATTGCCTTAAATTCATTCTTGGCCTTGGTACAAATTGCAATGTCAGAGCCTCGCTAGCATGGCAGTAATTCAGCACTTAGTCACCATGTGAGCAGATTCTCTTCAACCCCCTCAGACTCTGCAGGAGGTTTTCCATGGAAACTAGTGAATAAGACCACATCTGAAGGTGATTCTGGGATGAATAAACTGGGATAGCAAGAGAAGGACTGCAAGGCAGAAAGGCTTCCTCTTGTTTGCCAATTTCACTCAACCCCTAGTACATGACTGCAATGAGAAGGATTCTAAGACCTAGTCAGGGCTCAGAAAGAAAGACTGATGCAACAATTAATTAGTGATAATAAACTTAGACATGAGAGGGGTAGGAGATGGGACCTGTCCCACTTATTGGCTGCACCCACTTAAAACAATCTTTATATGTTTATTTCTGGAGATAATCAGGAAAGCTTACATTAAGGCACCACCAGGGATGAATGCTTGTATAGAATCACAAAGATAGGACCAGGCGAGTAGTTAAGATCTTTATTGTCCAAGCAGAGAAGGGTGGCATCAACTCCTGGGCTGCCATAGGCTGCCTGTTTCTCTCCTTCACTTATACAGGGCAACTCCAATTGCCAGGAAACACCTGGACCAAGGCTGGGGTCTCTGTGAGCTTCCTTTAAGGTTCTCTTTTAGTGCTCAGCCCAGCCACCAGACTGTGACAGGCACGAACACGAAGAGAGTGTGAGAAGATTTCATCCCAGGGTTGAGGGGTGGCTGTGTTCTTACTGTAGCTCTCACTTCTCCTTTACATTATCAGAGGGATCGCCCTTCTGTAGCCTGGCGAGTATTTACGGCACCTCTGAGAGCTGATTAAGCTCAGCTGGTTCGATTTTCGCTCTTCAAAAAGATACATGGAGACTTTCACGCAGTTTCTTTCTTTCTTTTTTTTTTTTTTAATCCTTCAGCCAGAAGACAAAGCAAACTGGTGGAAAAATGTGGTCCTGGAAAAAATCAAAGGATGCTCTCCAGTGCTGCGGAATGCCTTTCTTTGCTCTCATGATTCAGTATACCCTAGGGGGTGTCTCTTTATGGGGTCTCACTTCCAAAGAGTGAGGAAGGGGCTGTGCAAAGAAAGAGAGATAAAGGACTTGACTTGCACCCAAGCTAATAAAATGGATGGAGGAAAAGAATAGGTTACACAAGAAAGATATATCTGGCCGCCCCAACCTTGCACTGAAGAGGGTGGAAAGTCCTCTATGAGGTTTCTGCATGGAAGCCTGGCGAGGGCCCTGATTTATTTACAGGTTAGGGACTTGACCAGGGGAAAGCTCATCTCTCCAGAGAGGGGTGCTATAGAGACACAGCGGAAAACATTTGAGGATTACAGAGGCAAAATAATAATAATAATAATAATAGTATGTAAGTGGTAATCAAAGTAATGATTATAAGTAACAAGCGCTTACTGTGTGCCTGTTGCTCTTTACTTACAACCATAGTACTTACTTACTTGCCTACTTACTTACAACCATAGTAAGATGAAATAGGTGTCAACATCATGTTTATGGCTCGGGTGAGAACACTGAGAATCTGAGAAATTAGGTAGCTTGCTCAAGGTATATTCTACTGTAGCTAGCAAAGCCAGAACTGGAAGCCAAGCCATTTAACTTCGGAACCAGAGGCCCCAAGCACCAAATTGTGCTGTAGCCAACCAATCAACACGACTACCTTGTGAGATATGCAAAGCCCCTTGTCAACTATCAAGCTCTCACCAGACCAGTATGCCCGTGCTGCGACGTCTGTGAATGTCTGGCTGGCCGAGCCCCACTCATGGCAAATGGCTCTGTGAACACCTATGTTCCATGTATCCTTCTGATTTTAGAACTGCTCTAGGCTCTGCATCCCACCCCTCTTTTTGAATCTGCTCCTTCCTGGGAACCCATCCTGTGGCGTCTGAGGCCAGTCTTGCCCTCTCTGTCTAGCCTCCTTCTAATGGGTGACCCAGCTGGCCTGGCCAAAAATGGCTTCTATGAGATGCCATCCTCTAGATGGCCACCTCTACCTAGGATACATCCCACATGCCACCACCCTCCCCTGGCATCCTCCACAGGCATCTTCCATGCTCCTGCCTGCATTGTCGACCCTCGGTCTGTGCCTCAGCATGCAGTCTCTTCCCCACACGAAACACTGCCTGGAATGTTCCACCTGCACTTGACTCAATTTCAGTTTGTTTTTGGCTTCAGCTTCTGACCTTGTGAATGGGGTTGTGGGCCCTGGGTGGGATCTCACAGCACCCCACACTCATCTCACTGACTCACCTTTACTTCCAGTTGTCTTGCTCTATAAAGGAGAAATAGGGGACCTCCCTGCCGCAGGGTGCAAATCCTGGCATAGGCCTGGCACGTGGTGGATACTCGCTGGAATGTCATTTAATGAATGAACAAATGATGAAATAGGAATTAGTCGTGCACTACATATCAAACCCTACCCCGAGTGCCTGCTGGACTGGGCTGCCAGTCACTCAGGAGCAGCACACCCTCCTTCATCTGCAGCCTTCACCAGAAAGCAGGGGGAGCTTCACAGGCAAGGCAGCTTCTGCTGGCAGGCAGCCTGCTGCCATCTATTAAAAGGAATATTCCAAGCTTGTGGCCTACATCTATAGGATTTTTTAAAAATATTTCATTTTTAATTAATTATAGAGTCATAGAAAGTTCTAAGGAATGCAGTGGAAAGTTTCATATGCCCCTCCCCCCTTTTCCTCCAATGGTAATGTCCTGCCTAACTATAGTACAATTTCAAAGCCAGGACATTGATGTTGCTAAAGACTACAGACCTTATTCAAATTGCATCATGAGCACACATTCATTTATGTGTGCCTATGTGCATTCTGGGTAGTTTTGTGACTTCCACAAATTGATATAGTCACCTCCATGATGTGCAGGGTGTTCCACCACCACAAGGGGCACTTGTGCATCCTCTGTTCACATCCACCCTCCAACCCCATCCCCAGATCCTAGCAAACTAGCTCACAAAGTAATGAATTTGTTCTGTATTACTATAACTTTTTTTGAGACTGTTGCATAGATGTAATCATACGATGTGTAACTTGTTCAAATTGGCTTTTATCACTGGCATAATTCCCTGGAGGTCAGCTAGGTTGTGGTGTGAGTAAAGTTTGTTCCTTCTCTTTGCTGAGCAGAATTCCCTGGTGTAAGTGTGCCATGATTTGTTTAATCTCCCACCCACAAAGGCCATCTGGGTTGTTCCATTCTGGCTACTGCAAGTAAAACTGCTATTGGCATTTGCGTACAGGCTGCTTCATTTCTTTGGGGTAAAGTTCGGGAGTGCAATTGTTGGGTATATAGTTGCATGTTTGGTGTTTTAAGAAACTGCCAACTTGTTTTCCAGAATGACTGGACTATTTTACATTCCCCAGAGCAATGTAGGTATGATCCAATTTTTCTACATCCTCACCAGTCACTATTTTTTATTTCAGCCATTCTGATAGGTGTGTAGTGGTATCTCATTGTCTCTTTAATTTGCGTTTCCCTGATGGCTAATGATGTTGAACATAATTCCATGGACTTTTTTGCCTTCTATAGATCCCCTTAGAGTCCATGTCTTTTCTCCATTTTCTAATTAATTTGCTATTTTTATGTTGACTGTTGAACTTTGAGATTTCTTTGTGTATTCTATAAACTAATCTTTTGTCAGAGGATTAGTTTTCAAATATTTTCCCCCAGTCTGTGGCTTGTATTTTCATCCTCTTTACAGGGTTTTCATTGAGAAATTAAATTTTTTTTGATATTATATAGCTTATATATTCTTCCTCTTATGGGTTGTACTGTTATTTCCAAGTCTAAAAACCCTTTACCTAGACTTAGTAGCAAATTTTTCCTGAGATTTTTTTCTAAAATTTTTATAGTACCTTCTCTATTGAAGTACATGATCCATTTGAGTTAAATTAGTTTTTTAGCAATTTAATTTTTTTGAGTTTTTTTTTTAAATTTTTTCAGATTAATATGAGGGCACAATTTTTAGGTTATGTAATTCTCACTTCCAGGGTAAAGTTCTATTTGTAGAAGAGCCCCTCACCCAGGGGGTGTGTTATACACCTTCACAATGTGCACATTAGGTGAGATCTCACCTCACATCCTCCCTCCTTCTGCCACAAGTCCCCCCACCCCCCATTCTCTCTATCCCAAGCTGGACTATAATAATGTTTTATTATTCTTAGGAACATGTAATTGTTTATATATTGATTTCATATTAGTGTGGAGTACATTGGATATTTATTTTTCCATTCTTACAATACTTTACTAAGAAGAATGTATTTCAACTCCATCCAGGTCAATGTAAAAGATGTAAAGTCTCCATCTTTTTAATGGCTGGATAATATTCCATTATATACATATACCACCGTTTGTTGATCTGTTCATGGGTTGATGGGCACTTAGGCTGCTTCCATGACTTGGCAATTATGAATTGAGCGGCAATAAAACATTCTAGTGCAAACGTCTTTGTGGTAAAATGATTTTTTTTCTTCTAGGTAGATACCTAGTAATGGGATTGCAGGGTCAAATGGAACGTCTACTTTTAGATCTTTGAGGATTTTCCATACTTCCATTTGAGCTAATTTATAAGAAAAAGATTTGTGATTTAGATTATTAAAGGTTTTTTGTGTTTTGTTTGTTGTTCTTGTTGTTAATTGCCTTTCCTTCTTCCAATGAATTCCTCAAAATTTGTAAAAATTTTTAGCATTGGTACTTCTGGATTCTCTTTTCTGTTTTATTGATCTATGTATCTATTCATCTGCCAAGGCCACTCTCTCTTAATTGATAAATTATTATTCCATTTTAGTCCACTTTGAGATTATTGTAGTTATTCTAAGATCTGTGTTTTTCCACAAAAATTTTAGAATAAGCTTATCTATGTTTACAAATAACATCATTGAGATTCCATTAAGAATTACATTAAGTTTACACATCTGTTTCCAGTAGTGCTTTTATTTTTCTCCATTTTCTGTCATCCATCCTCATAGGAATGACACTTGGGCCATGTGGGCAGAAGGAAGAAGGCCCCATTCTCCATCTTGAGGGTGCCCTGCTGCTGCTGGGAGTGGGCTGGCTGCAGAGCCCCACACCCAGAGGTAGGTATAACCAACACTGTGCTATAACCTGCTCATGGTGGCCCCTGGCCCAGAAGCCTAGGGGTAAACTGCATCTAAAGTGGTGCTCCCTGCCCTTGCCCAAGCACTCACAGTCCTACGCTGGGGTGGACATGACCCGACTTTAGTTCCTGGCTCCCCTCAGCAAGGGTAAAACTTCTGACCCCTTAATACAATGTGGAATTAACAACGGTGCTGGCTTTACATGGGCTGCTTGCACTTCGACAAGAAAAAAAAAATCTGTGGTTGTCACAACCAAGTGGCATTGAAAGGGCCCTTCTCTCATTTTTCTGGATGGTTTAAGTCTTCCCACTCTGAGTGAGCCCAGAGAACAGAATTAGTCAGCTAATATTGGGCTATACAGTGACAACTAATTACAAAATATCTCTGGCTCAACTCAACGAAAATGAGTTTGTTGCGTCCAGAAAATCAGATGTGGCTCTGGTGGCCTCCTTCTGTATGGAGGGACACCATCTGGAAAGCATGGCTCTGAAGCTTGCTGGGTAGGGAAGGGAGAACTGGAGGCAGGAGTGCAAACTTCACACTGCCTCACCTACAGGCAGCATTCAAGACCCTCGCAGAGGTTCAGTGGCCCCCGTCTGATCACCGGGCCCCAGTCTAACTCATCAAGAGAAACACGGAAATGCAGCTTCTGTGTGCCTCTGCCAATGATAATTAACAATGGAAATCCCTTCCACCTGGAGGTTAAAGTGAGTTTGATTTAAAAGAAGTAAAGTAATATGACATTTCCTATGCACATGTTTTTAGGTGATTTGAGGCCCCTGCCATCTGTTGCAGACTGGGCTACTCTAGGCGAGGTATATGTGTAATGCAGCTTGAGTCTGCTTAAAGGATATATCAGCACAGCGCTCCCCGCCAATAGCCAGGCTAACACTTCTGCTTTGTCTTCTATAAAACATTCAAAAGAGGGAGTAACAGCCAAAAGGAGTATTAGCCCCTACAAGTAAGCAGAGTTTCAGGAGCTGACGGTTCTCCGGGAAGTGTAAGTATCATATTCCGAGACTCCCAGGCTGCTGTCTGCTTTACCTCATTACAAAGAGCGATTGATCGCAGTGCAGCAGGTTTCGCACCACTGCGCATTAACCTCGGTTGCTGGATTATGACACAATGCATTCATATTTCTGCAGAAGCCTTAACGGGTACATCTCAGGGCATGTCTGTATCTGGAATGAGCTGAATACAATCCCAGCAATCTCAGTCAATTATCTGGGCAATATTTTTTTATTATTTTCAGAGTAACTTTTGCCTAGTTTCCTCGGAGTGATTGTTTGGGCCAGGGATCCTCAAACTTTTTAAACAGGGGCCCAGTTCACTGTCCCTCAGACTGTTGGAGGGCCAGACTGCGGGCCCCGAGATGAGTTGGCTGCTAAGCAGGACAGGCAGCTGCAGCAAAAACATCTGGCAGACTGGATAAATATCCTAGGTGGGCCGCATGTGGCCCACGGATCGTAGTTTGAGGATGCCTGGTTTGTGCACATTAGGGAAAAGCTCGGGGGAGAACTTATGTGCCTGGACACCTCCCTGGGCTGGAACCCAGAGGATGACAGCTGTGTTCACCTTAGGTACAGGCCTTCTGGGAGGCCTTCCATTCCAGAGGGCAATGCTGGCAGACCAGGTAAATTCCACGTTGTCACCAAATGCCATTTCCAGTTTCTCCCGAATTTCACTTGTTTGGAACATATCTTTTTTCCTTATCTTAAACTTACCTTTTAGTATTAATATTCCTTACTCTGACACACAAAGTGTCTGACTTTGGAACTTGTGGTCTGACAGCTGACACAGGAAGGAAATAGGGAGCACGACCTCGGCAATCCCCACTGTGACGACCTCTCCTCACACCTGTTTACTTCCAGGGGCAGGGTTTGAGAAGGTGCTTTAAGTAAACACGTGCCTGATAATGAAGCATAGCTGCATTTATTTGAGGGTCAGCACCTTACCCTGAATGGCTCCAGAGACTGGGGCCAGTGGGCCACACCCTCTGCTCAAGAGAAATCACTCTTGGTCCACCCTTAACCCAACACTAAGACAACCAACACCGGTGTCTGGGCCACAGGTCTGCTCTGGAGTTGTTGGGTCATCACTGCTCCATTCTCCAAGCTGAGCAGTCACACCATGAGGAACTGAAGTTCGTGAACTTTGCATCAGGGTTTCCACATGCCTCAGCTCTTGCCTACGTGTCCACAGAGCCTGAAACAGGTAAAGTGTGTGTGTGTTGGGTGTGTGTGTGTGCATGTACCTACTTACGTACATGTTTATGTGTTGAAACAATGTGTGTTTATAACATACATATACATACTTGAAGTAAATCAAATGGCAGTTTGCTGTATTTCTGTTTCCTTTAGATTTCAAAGCTGGAAAGAGCATGTTTCAATCATGTGTGCAGAGGGGATCCACGGAGCTAATGAACATATAACCCTGAGGCAAGCGAGTCTGATTGAGAAAGCATATTGACCTCTTGTGACCAATTCCTTGGACCCCCAAAGGCAGCATATTCCACCAGTGACACAAAAACAGTCATGAGTCCCCTCATGTCACCGGAGACCATCCCCACATCCCTACCCTGGGAAAGGTGGTGGTGCCGAGGACAACAAGAGGACAAATGCCTTTTTTGCAGATCTGGAATGTGATACCGAGTTTACGTTGATTCTCTTCTCCTCTACAACTGAAACATCAGAAGGAAAACCATACAAGAAAATCTCTGGATTATTCTCTTTGGAGCTCAAGATCCAGCTATGGTCCTAGGGTGGGGTTTGAGTCACACCCAACTGTGGGATGAGGCGGTCCTGCAGTTCCCTGGGAGCTCTAGAACAGTGATCAGGTGAGAGGGCAGATGACCCCCACCCGACGCCAGCCCACTTCCAGTCCTACGTTTCCAGAGACACAAAAACTACATTTGTTTGAATTGTCTTGATATTTTCAGTCTTTGCTATTCTAAGAGTTTAGTCCCTACCATTTGTGCAATTTGGTCCAGAAATAGAGGCCCCAGCCCTTCCAGGGTCAGCCCCGTAAGTGCTGCTCTGCATACCTCATTTCTTACTGGTCTTTGTAAATCCCACTGCTGTCAGCTTGGGTTTTATTTGGGGGAGCTACCACAGGCAGTGGCCAAGAAGGAAGGGAGGAAGCCAAACCATCCATCCGAATCTATTTAGCATCTAGCACTGAGAAGTGTAGAGGCAGAGAGAGGGAAGGAAGATGAGATGCTCTGGTGGAAACCTGTTAAACATTGAGAGTACTTGGCAGGACAACTTCAAATAAATCACCAGTGGTCTGCACCTCACAGGGAGACACGCTGGTCCCTAGAAACCTCAGTGGGGGGTGCAGGGGTGAGACATGGGGTAGAGAAGCCAGTCAGTCCTCAGAGAATGTGATGAAAAGACAGGCATCTCCATGTATCCTTAAACAAACCTCCGTTCTCTGCACCACTCAAGTCAGCAATCCGTGAATCGCCCATCTGTAAATCTTCCCCCCAACTCCCCGCAAAGTCACAGGGGTCACACAGAGTGTCAGTGCTTACTCCCACAGACCCAGGCTGATGCTCCACGGTCCTGGTCATGCTGCCTCTGGGAACTTGCAGTTCCAGAAACCATTCTCCCTGAGGGCAGTGCATCCAGCAATACGTTAGCTGTATGAGTAATTCAGATCAGCAGTCTCCAGCCTTTTTGGCATCAGGGACTGGTTTCATGGAAGACAATTTTTCCATGGACTGGGTGAGGGGAAGACAATTTTTCCATGGACAGTGATGGAGAACGGCTATAAGTACGAGGGGAGGGAGATGATTTCAGAATGATTCAAGCACATCACATCTTCACATCAGACCATCACGCATTAGATTCTCATAAGAATATGGCAACCTGGATCGCACACATGTGTAGTTTAAAGCAGGGTTCATGCTCCTGTGAGGATCTGTTGCTGATTGGACAGGAGGCGGAGCCCATGTGATGCTCCCAGTGATGGAGAGTGGCTACAAATACAAGTGAAGCTTTACTCGCTGGCCCACTGCTCACCTCCTGCTGTGCAGCCTGGTTCCTAACAGGCCACAGACTGGTACCTGTCCAAGGCCCAGGAACTAGGGAAGCACAGGTTTAAATGATTCCCACCTCTCCTGAAGCACAGAGAATCATACAGCCTCCCATTTAAGACAGTAATAGTAGCAGTAACAATATTAGGTAACATTTATTGTATTCTATATGCACCTTCCTATGTGACTAGATGTAAGTCCTTTCACCAAATATTCATAAAAACCTTATGATTTTCTAGAACTTCTCCTTGAGATTCTAAACGGATTGGGAGGGCTTTATCTTCAGTGAGTAGCACAGAATTGTAGAGTTGTTTACTTAAGAAGTGAACACCAGACTTGAATGTTTCAATAAAAACAAGTGACCACATACATAATTCTTTTTTTTTTTTAGTAATCATATTAAAAAACTAAAAATATTTTTAGAGATGGGGTCTTGCTCTAGCTCAGGCTGGTCTTGAACTTCTGAGATTGTGAGCTCAGGCGATCAGCCCGCCTCCACCTCCCAGAGTGCTGGGATTACAGGTATGAGCCACCGCTTGTGCCCAAGAGTCTGAGGTTGCTGTGAGCTATGACTGACGCCATGACATTCTACCAGGGGGTGACAAAGTGAGACTCTGTCTCAAAAAAAAAAAAAAGAAAAGAAAAGAAAAGAAAAGAAACTAAAAATAAATCAATATTATAGTAATATATTTTATTTAACCTAATATCTAAAATATTATCATTTCAACATGTAATTAATGTAAAATTATTAATAAATAGTTTACAGTCTTTTTTTTCTATACTGTATTTTACACTGACAGCGCATCTCAAGTTAGACAAGTCAGGTTTCAAGGGCTTTTGGCTACTGGCTACAGCACACCCCTGGTTAAGTGTCTCTGAGTTCCATATTCACAGCAAACTCCTAGCCCTCTAGAGTTTACTGGTACCAGGATGAAAATCTGAAAGAAATCATACTAAAAGGCCTTCTTTGTTTCCATTAATGACAACAAAAACAACACCCAAATTTAGATTGTGTATAATACTATAGATACTCTGTTAAGAGCTTTACATAACAGAAATGAATTCTCCACCAAACTTTGGGAGACATTCATGATTACTATACCCTTGAGCACCAAAGAAGTTGAGGCTAGAAATTTTCCTGTAACTTACTCAAGGTCATATACAGTTTGTATGTGGCAAGACCAGCTCTGAGTCTAGGCCACCTGATTACAACCACCTACAAAAAGGAACCAAATAAAAAAGATGGACATGGGTGTGATTCCCTAAGTCTTTGTAGAGTTACACTGGATTTGGGGAGGGAGGGGCCCAAGACTTGAGGAGTGTGGCTGAAGCATGCACTGAAGAAGTGAGGACCTGTTGGCCTAGAAATAATAAAGCTAGAAGAAAAATCTAAAATATTTATATGACTAAAAGAAGGAGAGTTAAGGAGAGCCTAATCATTATTATGAATTTTTTGTTAGTAGAACAGGGAGGTGGGATAAAAACCTGACAGAATTAAGAATCAGAAAGCATAGGTGTAAGATCTCATTTAAGTCACATGAATATTACAAAAATGAATAATAATACATTTAATCTATTTGACCTCAGTTTCCATATTTGAAATTTTGAAATGGGAAGTTCTTATGTTATAAACATCAAATAAGATGGAATATGCAGGAATATTGCTCACATTTCTATTAAAAGTATAAAACATGGCAAATAATAAAATTATTAAAGTTATCTCTCCACATGAAAGTATTGACTAACATTATACTAATAAATATATTTGAAAGAAAGTATATATAATTTTCCAATAATTAAATAAGAAGATTTTTTAGAAATATATGTTTATATATGCTATATATGTATATAAAATAGACAACTATTTTAAATTGCACATTAACTTTATGGACACCCTGCATATTTATAGGTTACATAGGGCCACTCTTAATGTTGTGAAGATAAATTTAGAACTGATAAATTTAGAACTGTCTCACCATTTACAAAATGAGATTTAAATTGGATATAATGATTTATATCCCTATATTATTTGAGAGCTGAATCCTCACATACTCTAACCTCCACTCTCCAACACTGGGTATATATTTTTTAATTAAATTAATGCTATAGTTATTATATTTTAAGAAATGTTTACCCAAACTTAGTAATCATTATGTTATCTTTATGACTTTTATTTACTCACCTATGTATCACAAATTTAATATTTTTGTTTAAATTTATTTGACAATCTCTGTCAATTAATGAGTTTTTAGACCTTTTACATCTAAAGTAATTATATTCAATCATAATGATAATGATGACAACTATTATTATTATAGATATGACTAGATTAAATCTGCTCTTTCGCTATTTTGTTTCTATTTCTTTAATTGGTTCTTCTTTTTTTTCTTTTGCTTTCTTTTGAATTAATCAAATATTTTTGAAGATTCAGTTTTATCTCTATTATTGCTAATTAACTATACGTTGTTTAATTTTCCCAGTAGCTGTTCTAGGTTTTACAATATGCATCTTTAACATATTGTAGACTCCTTTCAAATAATATCATGTCTTTCCATGGAGACATTTCTCCTCCCCCCATACTTTGCCCTGTTGTTCTTATATTAATCACTTCTACATAGATTACAAACCCCACAATAAATTCTCATGTTATTAATTTTTGCTACAAACAGTAAATTCAAAAGAAGCTTTAACAATAAGAAAAAAACTTCTCATATGTTTTTTATTCCTGATGTTCTTTAATTTTTTTATAAATCCAAGGTTTCATCTGGTATCATTTTCCTTTGCTTAATTAACTTTCTTTAACATTTCTTAATCTGCAGCTCTACTGGCAATAAAGTCTCCCAGCTATGGTTCATATGAAAATGTTTTTATGTTTTTATGTTTTATGTTCATCTGAAAATGTTTTTATGTTTTGTTTTACTATCAAAAGAGATTTTATACTGGGCATAGCGGTATAGGTAGGTAAAGTGACAGTTTTATTTTTTCTTTCAGTACCCTAAAAATGTTGCTTCATCACACTTTGGTTTATGTTGTTTCTGACTAGAAATCCACAGTTTTTTGTATTATCTATATCATCAGTCCTCTCTCTCTAGCTTCTTTGAAGAATTTTTATTTATATATGGTTATGTACAATTTGATTATGATATGCTTTGGTGTTATTTTCCACATTTGTTATGGTGAGTTCATTGATTTTATTAGATATCTGGGTTAATAATTTTTATTATTAATAAAATAATTAATAATCAAATGTGTCATTTATATTTCCAAATATTTTTTCTGTTCATCCCTTTCTTTTTTTTTTATTAAATCATAGCTGTGTACATTAATGCAGTCATGGGGTACAGTGTGCTGGTTTTATATGTATTTGAAATATTTTCACCAAACTGGTTAACATAGCCTTCACGGCATTGTCTTAGTTATTGTGTTAAGACATTTATATTCTACATTTAGAAAGATTCACATGTACCCTTGTAAGATGGACCATAGGTGTGGTCCCACCAATCACCCTCCCTATACCAATACTCCCCCCTCCCCTCCCTCTCCCTCTTCCCCATATTCTTGGGCTATAATTGGGCTAGATTAGTTTTATAGTAGGGCTGAGTTCATGGATACTTTTTCTTCCATTCCTGAGATACTTTGCTAAGAAAAATATGTTCCAGCTCTATCTGTTCATCCCTTTCCATGACTCCAATTACACGTACCTTAGACTATTGGGCTTTGTGTCACAACTCACTGAATCTCTTATGTTTATCAGTAATTTATGGATATGTATATCCTGTGTGTGAGACATTTTTTCCATTGTTTGTCTTCAAATCTACTGATCTTTTATTCTAAAGTATCTAAGATGTAGTTATTCCCACCCAGTAAACTTTCGCACATATTGTAATTTTTATGCCTAGAATTTCCAGTAGGTTCTTTTTTATTTTCTTATTGTTCACATCATGGTCATGTTTCCTTTAAGCCATTGAGCATATTAAGTATATTTATAATAGTTTCTAAATGTCTTTTACTACATCATCTCTGTCATCATTCAGTAATAACATATATTAATTAATTTTTCTTGTAGTATGGATCACATTTTTTGGTGCTTATCTAGCAGTTTTTTATTGGGTGTCAGATATTGTGGTTTGGGGCTTTTAGTTCTCTAGATTTTGTTGCATTTCTTTCATGGGTGGTAATTTTTTCCTAAAAAAGTAGTTATTTATGGAGTAGCTCTTACTTTTTAACTTTTTTCAAAGTTCAGAATATTATAGAGGTACAAATGTTTTGGTAACATAAATTGTTTTTATATAGTTTGTACATATACCACATTTTATTAATCTACTCATGTATTTATGGGTACTTGGGTTGTTTCCTCATCTTTGCAATTATGAATTATGCTGCTATAAACATATTTTTAAGCTTTTCCAGAGCAGGTCTTAAGGAACTTACTTTAATTAATCAAGGGCTACTTTAGTCCCACTGCTATGGGGTAATGTTTTGGGGATCACTACTAAATGTTCCATGTATCCAACAACAGTGAAAAATTGGACAATTCCAAGCCCTGTGCACAATCTAAGAATTGTTCACCTCATAGGTCTGCTGTCATTGTTGTATTTCTACCAATGGTCTTTGCCTGGCCTTGTAAAGTTTTGCCCATATGTACATTTAGACCGATATTTAGCCAAAGCCTCCATTTAGCTTTCTGAAGCTCTTTCACTGGGAAATTAACTCCTTGCTTTGTCCTACAAATTCTATCTGCCTCAGCCTTCTTAAACTCGCCTCCAGAAACCACCAGGTTTTGTCTGAGTTTCTCTTCCCTGCATTGTGGTCCAGAACTTATTTCCAGGCAGAGAACGAGGGTGATCATCAGGCTGATTTCCTTTCTTTCCCTTTACTCACATAGCATAGTCTGGTATTGCCTGCTGCCTCATGTCTGGAAGCAGATATTTCATCTGTTTTGCCCAGTGTTCTAGTTATTGATGTTGTTATGTTACCTTCATAAGAGTCATTCACTCATGAGTGAATATAAAAGTGTTTTTCTTTAAATCAAACATCTTTTAAAACTTACTCTAAGCACAATCAGTTAAATGTCTTTTTGATATTCTAATTAAAATTTTATTATACAGGCAAGGTACAGCAGCTCACACCTGTAATCCTGGCATTCTGAGAGGCTGCAGCAGAAGGATCACTTGAGCTCAGGAATTCAAGACCAGTCTGAGTGAGAGAGAGATCCTGTCTCTACTTAAACTAGAAAAACTGGCTGGACATGGTGACACACACTTGTAGTCTGAGCTGCTCAGGGAGGCTCAGGCAAGAGGATCACTTGAGCCTGGAGTTTGAGGTTGCTGTGAGCTATGATGCCAGGGTACTCTGGGCAACAGGGTGAGATTGTGTCTCAAAAAAAAATTATTATACATATTAAAATAATGGCATAATCATTAAAATAGAAAGATAGATCTGTTTACCATTTAAAATCAGCTTGAGGTTCACTAAGGACATAAATATCATATTTTGGGAAATTCACATAAGATGCTTTCTGTGGATGTACATGGAAACAAGGTCTGTATTTTATATAATAACAGGCTCTAAATCAAAAGGGGAGACGATCCCTGAAGTCATTAACTTGGAAAGGAAATTGTCTTAAGACCAAGAATTAAGAAGTGAGAGATATAATCTGTTCTTTCTTATGTTCAAAGGCAGCTGTTTCCTATTTTTATTTTATGTATTAGACCAGGTATTAAGACATAAACCAACACACAAAGCCTGATAGCCAGTCACTGGGAGTAGGGGGCAAGCCTGGCTGGTGGCAGAAGGTTGTATGAATATAGACTGTATCTTGGAGAACTCAAATCTTGGGCTTTCCAAGAACTGCTGCATTTCTCCTGTGGCCTGTATTTATCCCCTGGGATTTGCCCTTCGCATTTTGGAAAGACTTCTGCATGAACCAGCCTGCCTCAGCTATTCTTAGAGAATCCAAGGGCTTTCTCAAAGGATACATAAAAGGTGACATGGTCCATCTGTAAGAATAAGTAAAGATCCCAGTGATTGGATGAAGCTAAGAGGTATAATTGGAATTATGCAATCATTTATCCTTCCCACCTGAAAAGCTTCCTCAGTATAGTAAGCCCCAAAGTTTCTAAGTTACATTAACAGGTGGGGCTTCCCTGCTGTCAATAGTGCATTTGTGTTCATACAGTTGACTGTGGTACTCTTGAATACTAAGACATAATTAAGTATAGCATTAGCATGTGGGGATGGAGGAAAAGACAGGTAGATTTTGGCATTGGGTGGAATGTAATATTTTATATATTCACTGATAAAATGTAAGTTCTCTCTGGAAACTCAGGTTAAAAAGACTATTATCCAAATGAATAAAAGGTCTAAGAGCTAAAAGAAGTTTGTGAGGTTAACTCATCACTTATTGCTTTAATCATCACAACAGAATCCTCCCTGAATACTTCAAGCATCGGGGAAATAGAGTAATAAACTGGTTAGACCAGCAATTTTGCAGTTAGAAACACCTGGGTTCAGTGTTGTGTCATTTCCTAATTTTCCACTCTGAGCCTGTTTCCTCATTCATGAAATGAAAACAATAATGCATGGTTCGTGTGTTTTATGAAAGAAAATAAAATAGTGTATGTATCATAGGAGATGTCCAAAATGTTAATTCCTTTCTCAGAACTCTCTGTCCTCTAAGGGAACATCTCCCATTTTTTGGACATGCTGTTAGTTTCCTGTTGCTGCCATAATGAATTACCATAAATTTAGTTGCTTAAACAATATAAATTGATTATTTTACAATTTGGTACAAAATTGTAAATTATTTTACACTCTATGCAGAGTCTGGTATAGAGAGAGCCAAACTATATGCAAGGTTTCAACAGGTTGCACTCCCTTATGGAGGGAGAATCTCTTTTCTGTTTATTCAGGTTGTTGGAAGGGTTCAGTTCTTTGTGGTTATGGAACTAAGAGCTCTATTTTCTTGCTGGCTATTAGCTAAGATCTTTTCCCAACTTCTGGAGCCTGCTGCATTCCTTGGCTATGGCCCCTTTCCTTCATCTCCAAAGCCAACAACTGGCTGGCAGGTTGAATCTTTCTCATATTCCATCTTTCTATACCACCCTTCTGCTTCCCTTTTCCATTTTTAAAGAATCATGCAATTAGACTGAGCCCAACCAGACAGTTCACAATAATCTCCCCATTACAAGAACCATCACTTCATCATATGTATAAAGTCCCTTTTGCCGTGTAAGGTAACATATACACAGGTTTGGAGGACTACAGTGTGGACATCTTTGGGGGGAGCACCATTCTGCCTACCACGAATATTTATCTGAGTGTTTCATCTGCTCATTTTACTCAGATTCCTTGTATGATAATTTCTTCTGTAGAAGGCAAAGTTTTTCAAAAGCAAGTTTGCATCCTGCACAGTCTCTTCTACATTTTTCTGTTTTAGTTAGCACAATCTCTTTTTACAACCTGTTGTTATTCTCCATGTTATCAACACCCTCCTTGAAGCAATACATTTTATTTTCAGAAATAAGGTAAGTAATGGCAATGATGACAATGATGCTGGTGATGGTAACTGTTAGCCATTGGGCTTTTGATTAAGTGTCACACGCAACGCCAGCATCATGTCTGTCTATATGTGACACACATAATGTGAGGCAGGGCTCATGACAGCTCCATGGAATGGGGACAATCATCATCTCATGGGTGGAAACACAGGCAAAGTCTCAAGATTACACCAAGCCTGCACCTTACCCCACCAATGTCAGTCTTTAATCCCTTTCATGTTCAGGACTCTAACTCATGCTCTGCCCGATGCCTTTCTCCTTGGACTTTCTTCCTTTTGGGATTTCTTCCTATTTTGGCTTCATCTCAGCTGCCTCTTCTCCTGATCACCTTGCCTACCTTGCAATCTTTCTCAGTGACAGTTATCCAAAAGGATTCTCTTTCTTCTATCTGTGGTCTTATAAGAGCAAAATAAATTGTAATAATTGATAACTAAAAGGAAAAATCAAGATTCCCAGAACAAGCACTCAATTAGAGGTTGCAGAATCTAAAGCCCTTCATTTGGGGGTTGCAGAGACTTCTCTCTTACTTAACTCTCTTTTTTCTACCATAGGGCATTTCATTAGTTTTTTGCTGCTTGAAAATGTTGGACTTTCTTTCAAATACCATACAATGAAACATCTCAGATTTTCCTACCATTTCATTTTACATCTTAGTAAGAGTACTTATTTTTTTTTCTTTTGGCTTATGAAGATCTTGGCTTGCAGCTCAAGTGGTGTTCTTTTAGTTCAATTTAAACAATGTTTCCCATCACTTGGGATAGCATTTTTCAAAGGAGAGAAGAGCTATGGAAATGAATTTTAGTATTACCATGTAAGACTAGTCAACATATATCAAAAAATGCTCCAAATCCACGGACAATTGGAAAATGCTAGATCCAATGTAGAGCCAGCCGTTGCAGCAAAAGCCATCTCCCCTACCACAGGCCAGGAGGTCAAGTGAAGGGTGTCAGGAGGTACACTCCAGAGCTCACTTTCTCATTTCTCTTTTCCCTGAAGCTTTCCCCAGACACCTCATCTATTTCAGACTGAACTCTTTGGGCCAGAAATCACAGCCATCGTGTCCTTCTTGAGAAAGGGCTTAGGACTCTGTAGCTGCCAAAGTCAGTCCTTGGGCTGGAAGCTCTCTCCTGAGAAAGCCCTGGGGTAGTGAGGGAGGGTGGGAAAGAACAAACATAGGCAGTTTGATGGACATTCTCTGGGCTATTTGTGTGATTCCTAAGGTATAAAAAATGTAGAGTAGATCAGCTTTAATTTTTATAATAACAATCTTTTTAAAACAAGCAGGATTTGTTTTGAGCCATGTTGGCCGAGGCCTTCCTGGCCCAAAACAAAGAGCCTAAATCACTGTGAGCTTGCATCAGGACCCTCAGGGTTCTGACTCAGGGAATCAGTTCACTTAACCAAACTCAGATGAGACTGACTTCTCTACAAGTTGCCAATTTATTAGTTTATGGAGGTGGATAGCTCTTAACAGAGGACCTGATACACAAATATAATGTAAATATGGAAGAATTTTGAGTGGTATTTAATATAATTCTTAGTGAGGTCCAATTATTTCTGTCCCAAATAAGCACCCATATGTGTAGTCACTAAATCTTCCTAATTGAGTGGCTGCCTCCTTCAAAAAGTGTCATAATTTTAATGCAATGAAACCAAAAATGAATAAGTGAGACTTAATTAAACTACAAAGTCTCTGCACAGCAAAAGAAATAATCAACAGAATAAATGCACAACTTACAGAATGGGAGAAAATATTCACAAACTATATATACAATAAAGGACTAATCTCTAGATTCTATAAGGAATTCAAAAAACTCAACATAAAAATATAAACAACCACATTAAAAATGCACAGAAGACATGACAATTTTTCAAAAGAAGATAGAAAAATAGCTAACAAACATACTCAACATACTCAACATCACTGATCATTAGAGAAATTCAAATTAAAGCCACAATGAGACACCATCTCACCCCAATGAGAATGACCATTAAATCAAAAAATAGTAGATGCTGGGCATAGAGGCAATGAAAAGAAAATGTTTATATCCTATTAGCAAATAGATGCAAATTAGTATGTTATTTATGGAAATTAGCATGGAGATTTCTCAAAGAACTAAAAGCAGATCTACCACTCTATCTAGCCATCTCCTACGGTATATCTACCCAAGAGAAGGAAGTCATTATATCAGAAAGATACCTGTACTCATGTTTATTACACCTCAATTCACATTATTAAAGATTGGAAGCAACCTGAGGGCCCATCAACCAAAGAGTGGATAAAGAAAATGTAGCATATAAGTGTTTCTCTGTGTGTGTGTGTATATGTATATATATGAAGTCAAACAATTAAGTTCACAAACTCATCCTAGAAAATGTACCACATAACTTATCGCTGAATATCACTATAGTCACCTCTGAAGTGCTCCCCTTGGGAAGCTATGTACTGACACCAGTACTTAGTCTACCCTTCAAAGTAATTTTGGAACTCTCCTTCTAGAAAGGCCATCAGCAATGCTGTTTTATGAAATCAGACAACCGAGTCGACAAATTCATCCTAGAAAACATGCTACATGCCTCATTGCTGAATATCACTACAGTCACCAGATGACTAAGGGAAGTACTTCAAAGGTGAACAGAAATGATGGGTATGCATAGCCATACAGACATAATGGACATTGGAGACTCAAGAAAGTGGAGCATGGGAGGGGTCAAGTGATGAAAATTTATGTACTGGGTGTAGGGTACACTACTGAGGTGATGGGTCCTCCTAAAGCCCAGACTTTACCACTGTACAACATATCAAGATAACAAAATTTCACTTATACTTCCTAAATCTATTGAAATTTTAAAAATACAATGAAAAAAAGTGCAATAATTTTAAAATATGGCTACAAATTCTTTAAAACTGCCTCCATCAAGATGAGATGACCTTTATCCTTGTTCTGTACCCTTGAATTTGATTAAGCTCATGTCTCCTTCAAACAACAGAACTTGGAGGAAACACACTGTGTACCTTCTTAACTAGGGCATCACGGAAGCATTTGGTCTTATAGCCCTAAGCTGACATGTAAGTCTGACTCCCTGAGACCCCATGCTGGGAAGAAAGCCAAGCCACATGCACAGGCCACATAAGGTGCTCTGACCAACAGTCCCAGTTAAGTTTAGCTTTCAAATCATTTTGCCCCAAGAAGGGGCTCCCAGATGATCATAGCTTCAGCTGACTGAAGGCACCTCCAGCCTTTGAACCTATCCAGCTAAAGCCCTGGACATTGTGGAGGAGCAGACAAGCTATTTTCTCCATGCCCTGGCTGAATTCTTCACCCATAGAATGTGTGATCTGGGTAAATTGGTTGGTGTTTATGCCTCTAAACTTGAGTTAGATCATTATTCAGCAATGTCCAAGTGGAGTGAAGTGTTCTTGGTCATTGCTACCTATCCAAATGCATCTTATACTTCTTTCTAGTTACACTCTTTCTCCAGATAAGGTCTACTCAAGACTCAGATTAGAAAAATTGACTCATTTCTGCTGCTTCTTATGTGAAATTACACCAGACCACATACAGTATAATTGAGCTTTTCAAAAATTCTCTATTCAGATTTATAAATAATCTCCTTATGTGTTTCCAGATACCACAAATAATACTAAATCTACATGTGTTTTGTTAATTTAGATTGACATGTAAACTCTATTTCTCTCATTCCCACTACTTGGCCTGGACCTCTCTGTGTCTCCCTCATTCTCAACAAATCTGAAAAACTTAAAAGGAGATAATGGTTAGAAGGAGAACAAACAGAACTCAACCTCACAATAAAATTTCAACTCAAGGGAAAGTTCATTCTTACTTTTGAATATCAAAAACACTAAGCACATTACTTGTAAATTATATAATCAAGCTGCTTGTTTTATCCCTACAATGTCTCTTTTATTTTATATAGCATTATTAGATATTTTTCACATGTGAAATCTACCCATTTGAAGTGTAGAATTCAGTGGTTTCTATCTTTTTAGAGAGTTGTGCAACCGTCATCATAATCTAATTTGAAAAATTTTTAACTCTCAGAAAAGAAACCCCATGCAGATTAACAGTATTTCTTTTTCCTAATGCATGCATCAGCCTCACCATCTCTCACCTAGGGAAACAATAATCTTGTTTCTATGGATTATAGATATTTTGTTAATAGAACCATATATTGTGTGGTCTTTTGTGACAGGCTTCTTTCATTTAACATAATGTTCTCAAGGTCCATCCATATATGGTAGCACATATCAGTACTTCATTCCTTTGTATGGCTGAATAATATTCCATTGTATATATGTAACACATAATATTTAACCATTTATCAGTTAATGAACAGATAGGTTATTCTCACTCATTAGCTATCAGGCATAACAATGCACAGATGTTTTTATAGACATATGTTTTCATTACTCTTGATTGTACGCTAGCAGTAGAAGTGCTGAGTCATATGATAACTCAATGTTGAGACAAGTCTCTAACTTGATTGATCAGAAACTAGAAGAGAAAGGACTCTAATAAGCTCACATTTTTAACGGAATGAAAAAAGAGAAATTACAACTGATAACACAGACATGCAAAATATCATTTCAGAATACTAAAAATATCTATGCTCACAAACTTAAAAATGTGGAAGAAATGGACAAATTTCTGGAAACATACAACCTTCTTAGGCTCAACCAGGAAGATGCAGAACTCCTCAACAAACTGACATTGAAATAGCAATAAAAAGTCTTCCAACAAAAAAAGTCACAGAACAAAAGTTTTCACACCCAAATTTTGCCAAACCCACAAAGAAGAACTTTTGTACCTATACTACAAAAATTATTTCTTAACATGGAAAAGGAAGGAATCCTTCTTAACTCATTCTATGAGGCCAATATCACCTTGATACCACAGCCAGAAAGGGGGAAAAGTAAAAAAAGGAAACTACAGACCATATCCCTGATGAATATAGATGCAAAAATTCTCAATAAAATCTTAGGAAAGCAAATCCAGCCACATGTCAAAAAAAAATATTTCACCATGACCAAGTGGGCTTCATTCAACATGTACAAATATATAAATGTAATCCACCACATAAATTGATGCAAAAATAAGGACCATATGAGCCTTTTAATGGAGAGACAAAATATTTGATAAAATTCATCACCTTTTTATGATAAGAACACTTAACAAAATAAGCATAGATGAGACTTACCTCAAAATTATCAAGGCCGTATATGAAAACCCACAGCCAACATCATATTGCAGGGGAAGAATTGAAAGCATTCCCACTTAGAACTGGAACCAGACAAGATAGCCTATCTTTGCTTCTGTTCAACATAGTGCTGGAAATCCAAGCCACAGCAATTGGGCAAGGGAAGGAAATCAAGGGGTCTCCAAATGAGGAAAGAAAAGGTCAAATTATCACTCTTTGCTGATGACATGATCTTATATCTAGAAAGCCTTAAAGATTCAACCAAGGGACTCCTGGAATTGATAAATAAATTTAGTAAAATTTCAGGGTACAAAATAAATGTACACAAATCAGTAGCTTTCATATATGCCAACAGTCAAACTGAGAATCAAATAAAAGACATAATTTTCTCAGTAACAACAACAAAAAAATAGGAATATACTTAACAAAGGAAGCATAGGGAGAATTATGGTACACTGAGGAAAGAAATTGCAAAGGATGAAAACAGATGGAAAAAATATATCATGTTCATAGATCAGAGAATCAACATTGTTAAAATGGCTATAATACCCAAAGTCTTCTACTTATTTATTTTTTTATTTTCTGGCTAATTGTGCTACTTACTATTGAAAGTGGGATATTAGAATCTTTTGCTATTATTAGCAAACTGTCTGTGTCTCCATTCAATTCTGTTAGTTTTTTCTTCATGTAACTTGGGACTCTGTTATTAGGTACATCTGTATTTGTAACCACTATGCCTTCTATGGAATGACTCTCTTATCACTAAAAAATATCCTTCTTTGTCTCCATTACTTTTGCCTTAAATTCTATTTTGTATAGTACAAATATAGACACACCATTACTCTTTTCATTACTCTTTGTATATCTTTTTCTATTGTTTTATTTTCAGCCTATCTGTGTTTTTTTCTCTTGAAAATATCATGTGACTATATCATGTTACTTATCCATTCTGTCTAACTCCACCTTTTGACTTAAGTGTTTAAATTATTTACATTTCTTGTGATTATTGAAAAAGTAGAACTTATATCTGCCATTTTATATTTCCATGTCATAGCTTGTTTTTGTTTACTTTTCTTTTCCTTGATTTTGGTCTTCTTTTTCATTGAATAGAAATTTATAATGATTCTTTTAAGTTCTTTTAGTTTTGTAATATACATTTTTAGTATACTCTTAGTTATTGCTCTGGGAATTATAATTATCATCTTAATTTACTTAAATCTCATTTTGATTACTAGTAACTTAGTTCTAACAGTATGCAAAAATTCCTTCGATAAACTTCTGCTTCATTTTTTCTTTCTATTATTGTTATAGAAATAATATTTTTATATATTATAAGCGAAAACCACATTTTTCTATATTATTACTCTGAACAGTTATTTTTTTAACTGATAGGTGAAGAAACATGTTATACACAGAACTATATTTATATTGTTTTCATAATATGTATGTTGTTAACATTACCAGTACTTTTTTATTTCTTCATGTAGATTCAAGTTGGTATTTAATTTCCTTTCATTTCAGCCTGAAGGACTCTTGTTTACATTTCTTATAGGTCAGATCTTATAGTAAAAATTTCAATTTTTTTAAAATATGAAAATGTCTTAAATTGTTCTGATTGTTGAAGAAGAATTTAGATCAGTGGCTCTCAACATTCCTAATGCCGCGACCCTTTAATATAGTTCCTCATGTTGTGGTGATCCCCAACCATAAAATTATTTTCTTTGCTAGGGTTAGGGTTAGGGTTTCTAGTAGCAACAAAAATAATTTTATGGTTGAGGGTCACCACAACATGAGGAACTGTATTAAAGGGTCACGGCATTAGGAGGTTGAGAACCACTGGTTTAGATGAATTTACAAGATTAAGCAATTAAGTTCATGAGTTCATCTTTTAAAAAGTGCTACATACCAGCTGGCTCAAAGGAGTAGGGCGCTGGCCCCATATACCAGCCATGGTGGCTTCAAACCCAGCCCCTGCCAAAAACTGCAAAAAAAAAAATGCTACATACCTCATTGCTGAATATCACTATGGTCACCTTCAAAGTACTCCCTTAGGAAGCTATGTACCAATGCCAGTATCTAATCCACCCTTCAAAGGTTTACAAATTGAATTGTCCAATCTTGTACTTGTTTGGTTGATATTTTTTTTTCTTTTAATATTTTGGAGCTGTCACTCCACTGCCTTCTAGTGTCCATGTGTTTGGTGAGAATCAGCTGTTAAACTTTTTGATGATCATTTGTTTGTGGTAAGTTGCTTTCTCTTGCTGAAGATATCTCTTGAAATTTTCTTTTTGCCTTTTTATCAGTTTTATCATGACTTATTTATGTAAGGATCTTTTTCAGTTTTTTTCTACTGGAGTTCATTAAGATTCTTGAGTGTGTAAATATTTTTCATTAAATCTGAAAGGTTTGGTGGTCATGTTTTATTCTCCTTTCTCTATCTCTTTTTCTAAGTCTCGCATTGTATATTTATTTTTACTCACGATGGTGTCCTGCAAGCCTCAGGGACTCTGTCCATTTTTCTATTTCTTTTTCTTTCTATCATAGAAGCTGGATAAATTATATTGACCTATCTTAAATTTACTGATTTCTTTTCTTTCATTAGCTCAAATCTGTTGTCAAGATCCTCTAGTGAATTTTTCATTTCAGTTACAGTAATCTTCAACTCCAGAATTTCTATCAAGTTCTTTATTATAATTTCTATTTTTATTTATGTTGTCCATTTGGTAAGACATTGTTGTCATACTTTTGTTTACTTCTTTAGCCATGATTCCCTATAATTCATTGAAAGATGTCTAAAAGTGAATTTAAACTCTTTGTTTACTAAGTCTTCTTGAAACATTTTCTGTTGATTTCCTTTGCTTCTTTACTATGGATGTAACATACCTATTTCTTTGTATATCATAATTTTTTGTTTTTAGAAATTGAATGTTAATTAATCTATGGTTCCAGATTTTCCTACCCCATCCTCTAGCTTTTGGTGTTGTGGCTCATTTATTGGTGGCTTTTATTGCTGTTGTTCATTTTCCTGTTGTTTATTGTTATATGACTTTCCTAAACTAATTCTATATATCTTGCAGTGTGTAGCCTCTGAATTTGTAAACTTTCAATTAAGTTCTTGTTTTTATTTTTTAACCTGGCTTCTTAGAGATCACACCTGTTTCAGTAATGTATAGCATAGTTTTCAACCAATAACTGGTAAGAATTTTTTTTTTAAGTGATTTGCCTATATGTCTTCCATTCATTGCCAGGGTGATCTATGTGAGAATGTACTCCTTAAAACTTCAGGCAGTTTACAAGGCAACCTTAGCTTTGCTTCCATTTGAACAAATCCTCAGGCCAGTCAGAGGTGAATGACTATTGCCTTCTCCTTTCCTTGGTCTTTTCCTGGTGATGCATACAAATTTATACATAGGTATAGTCATTTTTATCTTTGGAAACATGTTAGAGCTTTTCAAGATTCCCTAGGGTTGTCTTATTCTCCAGCATTTTCTTTTAAATTCTCATCATAGCTGAAATCACAGCTTTAGACAGCTGAGATTCTAACAGTGGTTTGCTCTTAGCTAACATCCTGGGAATAGGACCCTCAACCACTCCCTGACTGACCTCTGAGTCAAATCACCTAGCATTTGCACTCTGAAAATACAGATTTCCTAGGAACGGCAACATTGGGCAAAATATATACTGTTCTAGATTTGTGGATACATTTAGTGAACCTCCAGATGTTATCGGATCCCTTCATTTTTTGCAGAGCTGCCATATTTTGATTCTTGTACTACTGGGCAGAATAGTGAGGCCGGATGAAAATAACTCAAGTTAAATCCCATAAACACTACTGTTTACCTAACTTCATTTGTGACTTCACTGTCTTACCAAGGCATGCTAGTTTCTATTAGAAATACAATTTTAAGACTCATCTATGGTTTTGGTTAACTGCTTAAGTTCAGAGATGGTTGATTTTAGATGTTTTGTCTGTATTTTATTATTTTAGAGAAGGGATGAGTTCACCTAGATCCTCTCTCCACCTTTCAGAATGTTAAGACTTCAATCTACTTTTTTAAAAAAGAGGTAATTTTTGGCCTGTGACATAAATTTACAATAATAAAGTAAAAATTACTTAAGTAAAATTTTTTGAAAGTAGAATCCATGTCATAAGAAAGGTAAGGAAAATTACCCTATCAATAAACTTAGATTAAATGCAGGAGAGACATTTTGCCAAAACAATGCTTTCAAATTCAGGATAATTTCTTTTTGGATTAGCCACTAAATATCAAGGAATATATCCTAGAAAACATACTTTTGTGAGAGTTAAAAAAGTTATATACACCAGTCAATAGCTGTACATGACTGTTTTATAGCTGCCTCTGTAAAGGAAATTTGTTCTTTCTCCTGGCCACCTCTTATTCTACTAAAGCCCCATAAAACACAGACATGAAACATAAATATCTCCAAACATAATGTGGTGATTCTTCATAAAATAGAACATGGTAAAATTGCATTTTGGCATGTCTGCCTTGACTCCAAAGGTGGTACACAGTTATGGGCCACATCTGCCCTGGCACCATGCACTACTTTCCCTTTCTAAATCCCTCAGGAACAGCTAATGGCAATTAAAATTTACAATGAATTAGGCATTTTCCAAAACAGATTAACTTCAAATTAGGCATTGGTGTGCATGCAGGTGATATAAAAATGAAATTATCCAGAAAGCAATTTATATATTTAATGAACTCCAGAATGTATAATAAATTCTATGCAATGGCAAACTTTAATGTAAGATTTTTAGAAAGAGAATCTTCAAAAACATGATGTCAAAACTACCAAGCAGCTGACTTGGAGTTCTTGAGGACTGCTTTAAAGATGATACTGATACTCCTCGTTTTAACCTCTTACAGACAATTTACCATACTACTCTGGCTTTATGGATGAAAATCCTTCCCTCTCCTTCTCCAGCCAAATTCATTTGAAGGAATATGGAAGTATCCCAGAATATCCCTTTAGGGCCAAAAGGAAAACATTTGTAAATATTTTACCATCACCTTGATCATCTGAGACTCCCACTGTGGTTGCTTATAGGGAAAAAGAGAAAAGAACAGAACAGTTATTATCTCCAAGGGCAAGAAATAAGCAGATCAAGATTATATGTCTTCTAATTTACTGCTGGAAAAGTTAACTTTGTGAAAAATTCTGCCAGACATCTATCCCATCACAATAATCTAGATGAGGTTATTTTCATAAATCTCCCCACAAATCCTCCTCCCTAATACACACATACACACAAATATGTATTCATGCATGCACAATCACCAACCACACATGACATCAGTCATTCGTTATTTTAATCAAAAACTATGTGATATGATGTAGAGAACGGGTAATTGGTATGGCAAGTTCTTATGAAATATTAAAATATGAAAGAGAAGCTGTGGCATGTCTTTGGACAAGAAAACAAAGGATCTTTCTTTACTTGTTAAACGTTTATTGAAGGTCATGTATGAATCTAGGAATGTGAATTTACAGTGATACAGCACCTGCCCTCTAAGGTCTTTCTTTTTGCCACAGTCTACTGGAAGCCTTGCACTTATTATCCTCCTGCTGGTTATCATTCTAGACCTCCAGGTAGATGTTCCTTTCTCCCAGGAGTGGCTTTAACATTTAATGTGAAGCCTTTTTAACTTGCTTCTTTATTTTGGATAAATGAGGACAAATATTTTGACTTGTCTCCTAGGTCTTAAAAGGAGGCTCTGTCACAGTCCAGAGAAGCAAGAATTTCAAGTTTATATATTTCATTGCATATGGATCAATCAACCAACTTTGTGTGCATTACTCTAACTCATGAATCCCAGCTTGACTGCTCCAAAATGGTGAGAAAAACCTGGACTTTGACAACAGTAACCAGAATTACTCTGGGAATTTTTTTTCTGGCCCACTAAGACCTTGTGTGAAATATTCTCTACGACTTTGGATGAAGTCATACTGCTTGAGAGTAAGGCTTTTCTTACAGTCACAGGGAAAAGTAACAATCCCTTCCTCTCAGGAGCCATACTAAACCTTATGGGATTCCATCATAGCATACTTGTTGGGCTCCCATTTTTTATTTTTTATTTTTGTTGTCTGTAGTTTTGAGGCTTTGATCATAAAATCTTTGCCTAAACCAACACTCATCCTTTAAGCAATCCAAGTGTAGGTGCCAGTCCTGTGAGCAAGGATACCTTCAAAATTTTCCAGCCTCAGACACTTGGGTCTCCCTAGCTAAAACCTTGTCTACTGTACTTTTTCAGAATTCCTGACTCACATTTCCTGAAAGTATTAAAAATTCCATATATATTATGCCACTAAAGTTAGGATGTTTGTTGTACAGCAATAGATAACCAAAACTCTCACAGTGCTATGAGGTAGATACTATTCTTATCCTTAATTTAGAGGTAAGTAAATTGAATCTTTTAATGGCTGGTGGAAATAATTATGGCCAAAACATTTTAGCCCCTTTCCATGTGTCAGAGACTTTTTATGGATGGGGTCTTATTAATGTATATGATGCTCCCTAAAGTTGGTAATTTTAAGGATCATATTTTGCATATGAGGGAGTTGATGCTGAAAGAGATTAATTAGCTGACCTTATAATACACAGCTAGTCATTGGGAAGCTCAAGACTGAGTCATTTATCCACAATACCACCAATATATGCTGTAATAAATTAGATAAATAAAATAGGTGCTACATAGTAGAGCTTGGGCAAGAGCATAGATTTGACTCTATTACTATATGTGGCATGGTGACCAGCACTGAAGAGTAATTCTTTAACAAATCTAAGGCTGAACACTGTAATAATACAGATAATATCAATTTTCTTTCTTCACTTGTTTATTTTTTCTCTTATTTATTTATCATAGCAGATGAGAACCAACAAAAACTACTAAGCCATATGACCTCAGAAACAAGATAATATTGTCAGAATATGCTTAATATCACATATATCTGTAGTATTTTAGGAGACAGACAGAAATACATCTTGTTTATGCATTAGTCTAGAAAAATTTAATCGACCTGATAACAAAGAGTAATTTCAAATAATAACTATATTCTACAAGTCAATATTCTTCTCACTATAGGTAACTGAAAAGCTCCTTTTGGCTTGAAATTTCATTGAGGTGAGGAAACAGTAACTAGTAATCAATGAAAGCAGTGAGATTTTCACTAGACTGACTACAAAAAAAAGAGAGAAAATGTAAATACTAAAAATAGAACAGAAAGTGGGGATACTATGATCTTATAAAAATAAATAGTATTATAAGATAATCCATAAATAAATGTACATCAACAAATTAGGTAACCTAGGTGGATTGAAAAATTGCTAGAAACACCCAATTAGCAAAATAGAGTCAAGAAGAAATGGAAAATATGAAAAGAACTATAATAAATTAGAGAGTGAATTGATAATCAAAAACTTCCCAACAAAAAAAAGTCTAGAACCAGATGGTTAACTGGTGAATTCTACCAAACATTTAAAGAAGAATTAACATTAGTCTTTCTCAAATTATACAAAAATATTGATGAGGAGAGAATATTTCTAATTAAGCTTAGAGGCAAGAATCAACCTGATATGAAAGCCAAGCAAAGCTACTATAAGAAAAGAAAACTACAGACCAATGTCTCCTATTAATATAGATGAAAAAGACCACAACAAAATACTATCAAACCAATACAAGTGCATGAAAAGGATTATATACCATGACCAAATGGGATTTACCCAAGGAATGCAAGATAGGTTAATACTTAAAAAATGTAATACACTATACTTATAGATAAAAACAAACAAAAAATCGGGCAGCACCTGTGGCTCAGTGAGTAGGGTGCCGGCCCCCTGTACCGAGGGTGGCGGGTTCAAACCCAGCCCCGGCCAAACTGCAACAACAACAACAACAACAACAAAAACAAACAAAAAATCATATGATAATCTCAATTGACATAGAAGAAGCATTTGACAAAATCCAACAATTTTCATGACAAGAACACTCATAAAACTAGTAATACAGGGAACTTCCTTGAGTAGATAAAGGGCATTTATGAAAAACCCATAGAAACACCTTAGTCAGTAGTGTTATCTGAAAACTTCCCCCCAAGACCAGGAACAAAAGAAGAATTCTGCTTTCACTGCTGCTTTTCAGCCTTGTTTTGAAAGTTCTATTCATATTCATTGAATATCCAGCATATTCAAGCAAGAAAAAAAATACAAGGCATCTATATGGGAAAAAGAAGTAATATTTTCTCTACTTGAATATGGCATACATATTTCTATATATAGAAAATCTCAAAGAATCCACAAAAATTTACTGAAGCTAATAAATTGAGCAATGTTTCAGGTTGTAAGATCAACACACAAAAATCAGCTGCCTATACACTAGCAATAAACTGTCCAAAAAGAAATTTAAAAACAAATACAATTTATAATAGTATTACAATAATAAAATTTTCTTTAATGCATTTAATACACAAACTCAAAACTTATACTCTGAAAACTATAAAAAAAAAAAGGCTGAAAGAAATTAAAGAAGACTCAAGTAAATGGAAAGACATCCCATATTCATGGAATGGAAGACAGTATCTTTTTTTCCTTTTTTTTTTTTTTTATTAAATCATAGCTGTGTACGTTAATGCAATTATGGAGTGCAATGTGCTGGGTTTATATACAATTTGAAATATTTTCATCAAACTGGTTAACATAGCCTTCACTGCATTTTCTTAGTTATTGTGTTAAGACATTTATATTAGGGAAGACAATATCTTTAAGATGGCATTAGTACAAAAAGTGATCTATAGATTCAGTACAATTTCTGTTTAAATTTCAATGGCTTTTTTCTCATAGAAGTAGAAGATCCAATCCTCAAATTTACATAAAATTGCAAAAGAAGAACAAAGTTGGAGGACTCACATTTCCTTATTTTAAAAGTAATCACAAAGCTACAGTAACCTAAACTGTGTGGAAATGGCATAGGATAGGCATATAGAACAGTAGAATACATTTGAAAGTCCAGAGAGAAACCTATACATCTATGGTCCATTGATTTTCAACAGTAGTACCACCAAGTCTGCTCATTAGGAAAAGAAAAGTTTCTTTAACTTAAGTACTAGGAAAACTGGATATTTACATACAAAATAATGAATTTGGACTCCTACCTCATACTATATAAAAAAAAAAGAATTCCACATGCATCAAGGACCTAAATATAAGAATTAAAACTACAAAATTCTTAGAAAAAAATGGGGTAAATCTATATAACATTGAATTTGGCAATGAATTCCTTGATATAATATCAAAAGCACAACAAACAAAAGAAAAAAGAAATAGATAAGCGACTCCATCAAAATTAAAAACACTTGTGTATCAAAGAACATTATTTTAAAAGTGAAAAGACTAGCAACTGAACATTAGAAAGGTAGCTAGAAAAAAATCACAAAATAATTAAAAATTAAGCAACACATTTCTAATTACATATGGATCAAAGAAGAAATCTCAGAAGTTTAAAAATATTTTATACTAATAAAATTTAAAGGCTCGGCACCTATAGCTCAACCGGCTAAGGCGCCAGCCACGTACACCTAAGGTGGCAGGTTCGAATCCCCAGCCCGGACCTGCCAAACAACAATGACGGCTGCAACCAAAAAATAGCCGGGCGTTGTGGCGGGCGCCTGTGGTCCCAGCTACTTGGGAGGCAGAGGCAGGAGACTCGCCTGAGCCCAGGAGTTGGAGGTTGCTGTGAGCTGTAACGCCACAGCACTCTACCCAGGGGGACAGCTTGAGGCTCTGTCTCAAAAAATAAAATAAAATAAAATAAAATTTAAAATGCAACTTATCAAAATGGGTGGGATGCAGCAAAAGCAGTGCTCAGAGAGAAATTTACAGCACTGAATGCTTATATTAGAAAAAAAATTTTAGTTCAATAATCAAAGCTTTCACTTTAGAAAACTTAAAGGAAATAATGCAATGTAAGCATAAGAAAAATAATAAAAATTAAAGTAAAAATCAATGAAATTGAAAACAGGATATCATTAGAGAAAATCAATGGGACAACAGCTGGGTTTTTGTAAAGACAAAATATAAAAATTGATAAACCTCTTGCCAGGCCAAATAAAACATTAAAAAACGAAGAAAACACAAATTACTAATATCAAAAATGGAACAGGGAACATCACTACAGATCCTATGGACATTAAGATGCCAATAAGGAATACTAAGAACTCTATGCCTACAAATTCAGTAACAGATTAAATGGACTAATTCCCTGAAAGACATGATCTGGAAAACTCAGATAAAAGAAAATACACAATCTGAATAGGTCTATGTATATTAAAGAAATCAGAGCAATAATTAATAATTTTCCTAAAGAAAAAGCAACAGGCACTGAAGAGTTCATTGGTAAATTCCACTAAACATTTAGGGAATAAATTATCTCATTTTCTAAAGTCTCTTGCATAATATAGCATCAGAGGAAATATTTTCTAATTTATTCTATGAGGCCAGCATTGTGCTAATACAAAAACTAAAGATAATACAAGAAAGAAACTTACAGACTAATATCTCTCATGAAAATAGACACAAGAACTCCTCAGCAACTAAACAACAAAAAGACAAACAGCCTATTTTTAAAAATGGCAAAAGGATTTGAAGAGACATTTCTCCAAAGAAATATAAATGGCCAACAAGCACACACAAAAAAATCTTAATATCATTAGTTAAGATTGAAAATTGAAACCACAATGAGATACCACTTTACACTCACTAACATGGCTATCATTGAAAAAAAAATGAACATGAGTATTGGTGAGGATGTGTAGAAACTGGAATTCTTGTGGACTGGTGGCAAGAATGTCAAATGTTCAGCTGCTGTGGAAAACAGTGTGGCAATTCCTTCAAATAGTAAACATTGACCCAGCAATTCCACTCCTAGGTAGTTTCAACTCAAAAAAAAAAAAAAATGAAAACCAGTATTCAAATAATTATACATGAATCTTCATAGCAACACTATTCACAATAGCCAAAAGTAGAAACAACCCAAATAGATATCAACAAATAAATGTATTTTTAAAACTATGATATTTTACACATACAGAGGGTGCCAAAAATGTATACACTTTTTAAGAAGGGAAAAATACCATATTAAAATTGTAATATTCAATATATACCAATAATGTTTGCTATTTTGTATATTATACATGTATATTGCGTCTCTTGTAATTGCAGAAGCCAAACTGGACTTGAATATTACCACTTTAATACAGTTTTTTCCTTTCTTAAGTTGTGTATACATTTGTGGCATCCTCTGTGTCTATATACATTTTTTTCAAATATATTTGTGGTACATATGGATATTACCCACAGAAACAAATAAAGTACTGATATATGCTAGATATATGCTATGACATGGATAAACCTCAAAAACTAAATGAAAGAAGACAGACGAAAAGGTCACATATTTTACAGTTCCATTTATATTAAGTGCCATATCCAGAACATGTAATTCTATACTGACAGAAAGCAGAGTGGTGGTTTCCAGGGACTGGGAAGAGCGGGAAAATATGGGGTAACTGCCTAATGCATATGGGGTTTTATTTTGGGTTGCTGAAAATGTTTTGGAGCTAGATAGAGGTGATGGTTGCACAACACGCAAGTGTATTAAATATCAGGAAAATGTTTACTTTAAAATGCTTAATTTTGTGTTGTATTAGCAATGGCTGTGATTTATAGTGTCATATGCATTGTAGATTTTTCAGCCTCTTACACCCATCAGGATGCAGGTGGGAGAAGAAGGTGGAAACTGCTAACGGCACCATCAAACACTGACAACTTCTGGCCAGAAGCTGGGAGGAACTAACTCTAAATATAAGAAGGTTGAGGTTAGATGAAAATGATCTGTAGTCTGCCTGTAATTTGTGTCATAATTTAGAGCAGTCTTACCACTCCTGAAGAAGGTAATGAACACTGTGGTAGAAAACAGAATCTCTAATAACTTGTCACGTGTAAAGGAGCAAACCACAGAATTTTCACTTAAGGAAAGAATGATTTTAAGTGAATAAATAAGTTGAGAAACTTTAGAAGGTTTTCTAAGAATTCAAAAAGGTGTGTTTGCAACATGAAACAACAAGATGTATTTTATTTAGCAGTTTATTACCTTAACATATAAACTTTAATTATGTAGATGTACGGTCACTGAGGGTCCATTTGTGTCTTTTCTCTGGTCTCCACAAATATTAGGGTGGATCAGAGAATCTGGGGCAGAAGAAAGAGGATTAAGATACAGGAAAATGGAAGAACTTGAAGGCTCTTATCTTGGAGGGTGAGGAATCACAAAATACTCTCCATTATTAAAGGGGAAGATTACAGGTTTTTATCTTTATGTCACTTGTAATGATGGACGTGATTGGCATTGGAATGAATCTTGGTAACATTAGCAGACTTGCAAGAAAAAGTTTGAATAGTTAGATATGGTTTAAATAAGCAAAATCCTCATTTATAATAACAGGCAATTAATATTATTTAAATTTATTAAAACAAGATATGAAACATAATATTGATAAAGGTGAAAGGAACTTTTAGAAGATATTAAACATAGACAAGTAAGAGTGGTATCAAGAGAGGGATCAGGTAGAAATTTATTGCTTTTCACTAAACTATTTATATTTGGGGTTTTTTTGATGGTTTAATTGGAAACAATTCATTGAGATTATACATTTGATATTTTTAAAAGATTGCATACTTATATCATTACCCAACCCTATCTATCAAAATAATCTTTTTGGCTGACTTAAATATTAAAATAATAGGAACATATGTTGATTATTGGTCTTATGTCAGAATAAGAAAAACCTTCTAAATATGAAATTGAAAATCACCAAGAAAGATGAAATTTGCCCAATGAACTAAAAATCTATAATATTAAAATGCAAACAATATATTTTAAAAGATACATAAAATGTTATTATTCTTAACATTGAAATGGGCTAAAAATTTAATAAAATGATAGATGTCATTAGATAAGTGAGCAAAGAACATGAATAGGAGATAATAATTCACATCCGCACACACAAAAACATAGAAAATCAGGAGGTACAAAAGAAAACTGCAATGGGATATCATTTTCTCAGGTCAAATTGTCTGAAATTTTGTATAAAAAGTTAGCATTGGAAATTTTAATTAATATAACCTTTTCTTACAGCGCAAATTGTCATCATGTAGTATGAGTTATAAACTGTTCACCCTGTAACCCAGTAATTCTATTTTTAGGAATTTGTCTTAAGAAAAATCATTATTTTAGACACAGATATCTATGTAAGGATATTCCTTACCATATTATTTATAATGGTGAAAGAAATTACATTTTAAACAATACTGGAATCAGTAATGAAATCCATGATAGAATGTAATATAAAATATTATGGTAAAATATTAAACAGACCTTAAACATTCTTAATAAACAATTAAATGTAAAAAACAGTATTCGTGCCATCTTTTTTAAATAGCATAAAAAATATGGCACCAATGAATCCACAAAGCCAATTTGTCTTGCTGGGTAATATGGTTACAGGAAATCTTTATATTCTTCTTTATTATTTTCTGCATTTTCCAAAACAAGAATATATTAATTTTATGATCAAAACCATAAAGTTTATAGCAAGGAAGAAAACATGTTTGGGAATGTGCTATGAATCAAAGAGTTAACTTAAGCATAAGTATGTTCCAAAAATTACAATAAAATACATATTATATACCCACAAACGAAGATATTGTGAGCCTGATAGCAACCATTTACTTTCCTTAAAATATTAGCAAACCATTAAGTTAGGGAGACTCAGGGAGAGACTGATTTTAACCTATTTCCAGGTTCCCTTCTCTGGTGTATCAACTCTCTTTTTGATTACAACCTACCCAGTGCATGATGGATCATGAATTGATCATTTCTTTACGTCAGAGCTGGGGAGCCAATTAAGAAAACCTCAGACCACTATTGCACAAATCTACCATTCTCAAAATTAATATGCTACATTCCTCAGCCACAAATGCATATTGGAAGGAAAATATCTTTTAATAACCAACAGCAGAATTTTTCCCAGGGGCAGATTGTGTTATTCAGGAGTGCACTTTAATGGATGTATTCAGTTTTGAAAATGAGTCACTTCTTCACTTATTCCACAAGTATTTATCCAACTATGCTTTGAGCTGGGGATTGAGCAAGGCCCTGGTTATAAAGCATCAAACAAAATGGATACAATCCCAGTTTCCGCGAAGCTCACATTCTCCTTAGAGACAAGCATTAAATAAAGAAACAGAGATTGCCTATGGGGAGGAATTCTGTGAAATCCCTGGAAAGCTTCATCTGAATATGGTTCGAGGCAGAGAGATTAGATGGATTATTCTAGATAATGAGCAGGTCTCTCCACAGTCATAGGCAACCAAACAAGGGGGACAAAGAAGGAGGTTTTAGCAGGCCTGGCAGATGCTTATGGTCGTCACATGATCAGACGCAGGACCTACAGGAAGGGGCAGCCTCGGAACTTTTCTCAGTGGTAGAAATATCTGCACTGCACCAGTGAAGTCTAATGTTCAAGGTTAAGTTGTTTAGGGAACTTCTCTCTGCCCTAAGTTCTCCTGTCATCCCACCTTTGGTAAAATCAGCATCACCCACAGGCTGCTGGTGGTGGTACTTAAGGGAATAATGGTGCCAGAATATTTTCCAGTGAGGCAACAGGATCTGGCAAAGGAGATCAAAAACTGGAACTCGGGGCTAGTATGAGAGGGAGAGGAGAGTAGCCCTGAATCCCTTGGATGCTGAGAAGGACACATAAGTGGTGTGCAAGGTCTGGGGGCAGAGAGAGTTTTACTTTAAGGATAAAGGATAGAGTGATTTTGGTCGCTGGAAGACTTGAGTTCTGTCTAGTCACTGATCCCCAAAGTATATGCCCAGGTATAGTTTGTAATTAAACTGCAGTAAATGAAATATCTCGTTCACTCAGGGGCTGTGATTTTAAGAAGCAGCAGCATACAAAGGCCAGGAAGCCACCAGTCAGATTAAGAAACAGAAGGTTATTGACTAGCAGCTCAGAAGCCCCCAGAACACCAATAGTATCCCCTCCCACAACTGGATCCAGGCACTGTCTCCTGGCTTGTGTATTAGTCATTTCTTCTCTTTTCTGTACCATTTTGCTATCCATGTTTTTGTTGTTGTTGTTGTTGTTGTCGCCCTGGGTAAACTGCTATGGCATCACAGCTCATAGCAACCTCAAACTCTTAAGCTTAAGCTATTCTCTTGCCTTAGTCTTCCA
>NW_003852500.1:7144211-7146025 GCF_000181295.1 Otolemur garnettii
AGTTGTCATTGCTGTATGGTGGGCCCGGGCTTGATTCCAACTTGCCAGCTCCAGTGAATGTGGCTGGCTCCTTAGCCACTTGAGCTACAGGCGCCGAGACTATCCATGTATTTCTAAACAGCATAGTGGTCCATGGTGAAAACCTGAGCAGCAACCTCTCATCAGCTGTGTCAGGCTGTCCAGCCTTTGTCAACTGAAGGTCCTTAGGATGCAATAAGGGGAGCACAGTCTCTGCTCAGAGGGGAGCTGTCCTACCCCTAAGCATCAACTGGAGCCCCTGCCAGGACAGACACCAGGTGTAGGACCTTGAGGAATTGGACTTTGTGATAGTCCAGGGGAAATGTGATGATAGAGAGGGAGTTCCTGCCTCTAGTTTCTCTGTGACTTATTTCCGTTCTGCAGAGTGCTTCAGAGCACAACCCTCTGCCAGGGTGCAATAAGCATTCTCAGATGACCCAGGTAGCAAGGAATGGGGGAGAGGGGGAATGGGAGTCCCATCAGCACGTGAGACACAAGCAAGTCTCCGGTAGGGCTCTGGGCCACTTCCCTGAGCACTCTGTCCTGGGCAGACAGCCGTACAGGGGGCAACACCAGGAAATGGAAACATGGAAGTTGCAGCTCTTCTGATTCATAAATGCCTTAGGGGATATTCAAAAAAAACATCCAAATGCCTTCCACAGGAAAGTGAGTGAGGCTTTAACCTCGTCTGAGGTCCTAGGAACCTGCCTGCTTCTAAAATACTGTGGAACACAAGGTTTTTATTGTTATTATTATTATTAATTTTACTCTATGTGCAACGTGACTCTTGGAATATTTAGATTAACGTCAGCCAGTTTTGTAATTGTTTTCTAATCGTTGTATTTGTTCTTGACCCCTCCCCAATTTTCTGCCATCTCTAGTTTTCACTGACCATTTTATATAATTCCATTTTACATTTTCTTTTAGTGCATGGATTGCATTTCTATTTCTCATTTTATAGTTATTGCCATAGACTTTTTCAATACTTATTTTTAAATAAGATAAATGTACGTTTACCTTCAAATCACACCATCCAGCTTCACATGTAACACAGCTAACAGAATATTTCAAATTTCTCCCTCTCACAAGTTATAACATTACTGCCATTCCCCACTCACTGCCGGATGTGATGGTGAGAGGAGCAGGGGGTGTGGGAACAGAGAGTGACAGCTGGTGGCTATGGGAATCTAAGTATTTCATAATTTAGATAGTGTTGATGGTTGCATGTCCTTGTAAATATGCTAAAAACTACTGAATTATACCTTTTAAGAGGTTAAATTTTACATTATGTGAATTATATCTCAACAAAACTGTTGTTAACAAAAGCTTGCATATGGTACGATTCCATTTCTATAATATTTTGAAGTGATACATTTCTATGATATTTGGGGTTTTCTTTTTCTTTTCTTTCTTTTTCTTTTTTTTTTAAATTAAATCATAGCTGTGTACATTAATGCAGTCATGGGGTACAGTGTGCTGGTTTTATATACAATTTGAAATATTTTTACCAAACTGGTTAACATAGCCTTCATGGCATTTTCTTAGTTATTGTGTTAAGACGTTTATATTCTACATTTAGAAAGATTCACATGGACCCTTGTAAGATGGACCATAGGTGTGGTCACTCTACCTATCCTCCCCTCTCCCCTTCCCTCCCTCTCCCCCAGCCCCCATATTCTTGGACTATAATTGGGCTATAGCTTTTGTTTCATAGTAGGGCTGAGTATTGGATACTTTTTCTTCCATTCTTGAGATACTTTGCTAAGAAGAATATGTTCCAGCTCCATCCATGTAAA
>NW_003852500.1:7146487-7146689 GCF_000181295.1 Otolemur garnettii
GCTTTTTAGTTTGATCAGATCCCAGTAGTGTATTTTTGATGTTGCTTCAATTGCCTGCAGGTCGTGCTTATAAAATTTTTGCCCAGGCCGATTTCTTCAAGTGTTTTCCCTACACTTTCTTCTCTTCAGATCACATGAATCTTTCACCTTTTACTAAAGATATTTTGAAATAATATTATTGAAATGGAAGACAAATGAGTGG
>NW_003852500.1:7147017-7153426 GCF_000181295.1 Otolemur garnettii
ATCAACTGATGATAGCAGTGTCAATGACCTGGTTGTGGTCTTTTGCTTATAATTTTGCCGGTGGTTACCTCCAGGGGAAATTGTGTAAAAGGTACACAGGATGTCTCTATATTATTTCTAACAACTTGGTGTGAATCTACAGTTACCTCACAATAAAATTTTGAATAAAAAGGGTATAAGACAACCAAGATAATCCTTCTAGGTGAATGAAGAAGCTGTGGTACATCTGGAATACTATTCAACACTAACAAGAAATGAGCTAAATAGCCACAAAATGACACGAAGGAACCTTGAATGCACACGGTGGGCTGAAAGGAGCCAACCTTAAAAGGCTACATACTGTGTGGTTTCAACTACATGATATTCTGGAAAATGCACAACCACAGAGACGGTGAAAAATGCCAGTGGTTGCGAAAAGGCTAGGAGAGAAGGAGGAATGAGAGCAGGGGATGTTTAGGGAAGTAAAACCACTCTGGTCTGTTCATATTATAATGGTGAATACATGCTGTTCTACATTGTCCGAGACCAGAGTGAACCCTGCTGTACGTAAGCTGTGGGCTGATAACAATGCATCGGTGTTGGTTCATCAACTGTAATATACCCACCACTCTGGAGGAGGATGTTGAAGGTGAGGGAGATTGAGGGGTGAAGGGGAAGGGAGAGGTTGTATGTGGGAGCTCTCTGTGCTTTCCACCAGATTTTGCTGTGAACCTGAAACTACTCTAAAACATAGGCCAGGCTCAGCGGCTCACGCCTTTAATCCTAGCACTCTGGGAGGCCCAGGTGGGTGGATTGCTTGAGCTTACAAGTTCGAGACCAGCCTGAGCAAAAAGCAAGACCCCATCTGTAGTAAAAATAGAAAAACTGCCAGGCACGGTGGCTCAAGCCTATAATCCTAGCACTGTGGGAGGCTGAAGAGGAAGAATTGCTTGAGCTCAGGAGTTCAAGACTTGCCTGAGCAAGAGTGAGACCCCTGACTCCTAAAAACATGGAAAAACCCAGCCAGGTGCTGCTGCGAGCACCTGTAATCCCAGCGGCTTCCAGAGGCTGAGGCAGAAGGATGCCCACAGCTTGAGTCTGAGGTTGTAGTGAGCTATGATGCCATAGCACTCTGCTGAGGACACAGCATGGGGCTCTGTCTCAACAACAACAGCAACAACAAAAGAAAAAAGTAAAGAAATAAAAATAAAAACAAAAAATAAGCAAGGAAATAAAAAAAAAAGAAGAAAAACTGAGGCAAGAGGATGGCTTGAGCTTAAGAGTTGGAGGTTGCCGTGAGCTATGATATCACCATGGCACTCTCCCTGGGGCAACAGTTTGAGACTCTGACTCAAAAAAAAAAAAAAATAAAGGGTGGTGCCTGTGGCTCAAGGAGTAGGGTGCCAGCACCATATATAGGGGTGGTGGATTCAAGTCCAGTTCCAGCCAAAACTGCAAAAACAAACTCTAAAACATAAAGCCTATTAATTGGATTTTTTCTATTAATGTTTTTAAAAATTTAGAGGGGAATACAGCCTATTCAGTTTCTCTGTCTCTCTAGCTCTCTCTCTCTCAACAAATAATAGCACATCAGAAGCCACCTTATTCATCCTTAACTCAGCTTGCTGAATTAATCTTCCCATTCCCTCTTTAAATATATTCTCTGGTACATGTATATATGGCAAGCTTGGGATGAGCAAACTATTCATTAGCATGAAAACAAATTTCTGCACCTTTCAAAACTGCTTGTATCATTTATAGCTGTTATTACACAATGACCAAATATTATTAAATTGATGCCCCAGTATGACAGGAGAGCTGCTGAATACTGTGTAATAAAATTAAAGCTTGATGTTTTGGAAGCACTCTACATTGTCAAGTCATTAAGGAATGCTTCTCAAATTAAGAGTGGAAGAAACAACTGTAATATATTGGACAGTTTTCATTTTATAAAACCTCAAAATTCTTCACCCAGAGGTCTATTTTAAATAATCACAGGTTATCATAGATATGGTTTATACAAAAAAGGTAATGGCGCACATCTTTGTCCCATTCACCTGTTTCAATTTGAAAGAAAACGGTCATGGTTAATACATGGAACTTTTGTGATCCTTGTGTGGTCTAAGTATTATGACAAGCCGGTCTTAGTCATCATTATCTAGAAGGGTTTGTGCTTGAGGGTCTCTACATGGTTCAGAAACATGGAAAGTCTGAATGTGCTGAAATGGGGATGTGCCATATCCACGAATTCTGTCAAACTTGCGTAAAACCACTATGAAGAGAAGCTGGAGAAGGTCACTTCGACTGTGTGTAATTCAGAGTCTGTAAATTACCAGTCATTTTCAATGTAGGGTCCCCAGGAGAAGAAGAGGCGTGAGCCCTCACTATCATCTGTGAGACAGGTCCTGGAGGACTTACCAGGGTCTCCAGCACAGAATTCAAAGGTGACATGGCATGTGCCTCTGTGTCAGTGTTTTTCAAACTTTTTTATCTCACAGCCCACTTGAACATATAGTTAAACTTCCATAGCAGGCTCAGATTATGTTGATCAAGAAAACAGGTTAAAAAAAAAAAAAGAAAGAATGTACTTAATGTGCTTTGAAGTTCTTTTGAAAATAGTTTAACTGATGATCTTTGAAAAATTTTGTGGCACACCTAAAATCTTTTCATGGCACACCAGCACGCCATGGCACACCAGTTGAAAACCTGCTCTATGAGCCCACACGCAGAAGGGGCCATCAAGGAGAGGAAAAGAAAGGCCTAGAAGTATCGCATGGCTTTACAACACTATCTAAGTTTTGTTTTTTTTTAACAAAATCCATCTACAGGTTCCGAAGCCATAGAAAAATGATCCATTGTTCTTTCAATGCGCTTTCCAGGACTATTGACATTTCATCCCCAGCAGCAGGGTTTGTTTTTAATGGGCTGGTAGAAAACATCACTCATCTCCAAATGCAGGGCCGGTGGTATATTTGTCATGCAACTTGGCCTTGCAGTCGGAGCTGAAAACTGTGGCTGTCGAAGGAAATGTTTGGATGACTCAGCCAAGGACATGGTTTATTATTGGTTTTGGCAGCAGACAACAGGTGAATATTTCATGGAGGAGAGAGGTCTTAATAGTTGTTTATACAATCTGCCCAGCCATGGCCATGGTTATTTAGATTGGTGAATTGAACAATATTTCATTCCTCCTGAGCCTGCTGACTTCTCTTGATGGGTTGATGTTGCCACTATTTGTTTAACATGATTGGGGTAAAGTTCTCACTTCACCAGTATAGTCTCCAGCTCCCCAGAGAAGCAGCATCTAGGGTTTAGGGTATCTACCAGACAAGCTTCTCTAGTCCTGTGCCAATTTGGCAGGAGCCTGCAGAAAATTCCTGCTGCACCTCTTTAATGACCTTGGAAATCTAAATGGTCCCAGTGACTCCAGCTGCAGAGTGCATTTTATCACTAAAGTTTGCCTGTGTGTGTTTGTGAGGATGTTACAGCATGTCAAATGCTCACTTTCCCAGGGATGCTGAGTATAACAGTTATGCACCATACGGAGATCCTGGTTCACTCTGGGTAGAGAGTCAGATAAATCTGCACGACATGTCTGAAACCACATTGTTTACAATTATGATACGCAAGACACGCTCCCATATACACAAACACAGGAACAAGTCAATGGGTCTGAGGACCCACACAGTATATTAAGAAAGGCACTTCCTTAAAACATGCACCATCTGGATTCAGCTATGTGACTTTGAGTGACTTCCCTTATAGGGAGAAACCTCAGTTGCCGGCGTGAAATCTTAGGATTTTTGAAGAGTTGGCCTGTAAACCATCATCCAGATTCGACATTCTATAATTAAAAAAAAAAAAAAACCCAAAGCAAGTTCTTTTATGAAAGAACTAAGTAAGATCCAGATGGCCGATGACTTGGTGAAATGTCAGAGACAGCAGGCTGCAGAACGAGCAGGGACTAAAGAAAAGAAATACCCTCTCTTCACTGGCCACATGGCCAAGGGTACATCCCTGAAGCCCTCAGAGCCTTCATGCCTGAGTCAAAGAAACTGGAGCCACAACACCTGCCACTCCCTGACGTGAGGGACCTACAGAGATTATGAGCAAAAACACACTCCATGGAGGAGAAAGAACTGTATATAAATGAGGGCTTATTATCTGTAGCCCCAACTTGGTCCCACATACTGGTTACCAGCCTGATTGAGATAATTACAGAGAATGATAATACTTCTTATAATATTCTAATAATCTTCTAGAAATGATTTTCTAGCAATGATCATTGTCCCGTAATAACGATACTTTCAACGGCTCCATTTATTATTGTCTGCCATATGATAACCAACATGCCAAGCATTTAAATATGTTATTTTATTTAATCCTCACAATACGCCAAAGAATATGTCATCTACCATATTGTACTGTTGAGGACAGGGGGGCCCAACACTCGGGTGAGGCCCCACAGCTAGCTAGAGTCTGCACCTTAGCGCCAGCATGGGTCTTTACGAAACTGATGAAGCTGACCATAATCTCTGTATTGAAGCTAATTACTCAAGAGCAAGAAAAGTCGAATTCTTGAATTACACTCTGCATAGTAGCTTCTAACATGACTTTTATAGTACACTCTAATTTCTCAAGTTCCCTGTGGTTGATTAAGTGTTCTTACAAGGCCTGTCCAATGATGTGGGGTTCTCCGCCCTCGCCACCCCCACCCCACCCCCCGGCCACTCTGGACAATAGCTCGTATGGGTGTGAGCAGGTGGTGTGGAGCTCTGGACTAGTTCCCACTCCTGTTTCTTCTCCTCAACAACCTGCACCACAAGCAGGCTACAATTTTTAATCATCTTCATAGGGATGGAAAAAGTGAACCTCTGAGAGTTTTCTTTTGGTACCTCCTCACTTCCTTCCTCCTGAACAGAGTTAGTTCCTACCAACCTCTATTCTGTGGAAAATAGTTCTAGTTCGCAGGTTTGGAATAAGAGTAAGTCATCCAACAGCCCCTGCTGACTCTCTTGCTACTGTGCCCACGGCTGCCGCTCCTGGTGACCCTTTAGAGGGAGAAAGTGCAGTTTTAGAAAGGACCAGATGAATGTAGTCATTTCCACAATTTCTTTTCAACCATCCTAGAACTCTGTACTCTTTCTGAACTTATACTGTGTAATTCAGCTCTGAAGACAGTTGTCTAGTTGGTCACAAAGTGAGAATGTCACTGCTTTTTTGCCTTGAACACAAGTCAGCTCCGGTCCCTCTCCCTGTGTGTAGAGAGTCACCCACACACCTGCTCACCCGAGTGACTCTATGCACATGCCAAGGCCTCTGCCTCTCTATACACTGTATACTGTTATATTCTAAGACAGCACACACCATCATACTCTATACCAGGGGTCCTCAAACTTTTTAAACAGGGGGCCAGTTCACTGGTCCCTCAGACTGTTGGAGGGCCAGGCTATGGGCCCCAGGACAAGTCGGTTGCTAAGTAGGACAGAAAGTGGTGGCAAAAACACCCAGTGGGCCAGATAAATGTCCTAGGTGAGCTGCATGTGGCCCCATGAGCCATAGTTTGAGAACGCCTGCCCTATACCCTGGGCTATAGATGATAGCCATGTACCACACATGACATTGTTATGACTGAAAGTAGTGTTCATGTCATGGTAGTCTGTGTATATGTATACACACAGGGGTGTGTACACACAGACTGGGTGTGTCATGCATGGCAGCCTTACATGTGTCCACATAGGCCTTGCACACAGGGAAGGTTTGAACCACTGATCTAAGTCTTGGTAGAACACTTTGTGCCGGTTGCAGAGCCCAGAGTGCAGGGAGTTTTGTGAGGTGCTGCGGCAAGACCACCTCCATCTGCCTCCCTCTCTTCCTGTCCCCCCGGGAGGCCATGAGACAGCTTCCCAGCTCCTCCCACATCCTGATGAAGTGCAAGGCATTTGCCTTCACCCCCACAGGATGCAGGCCTCAGAGCTGCAGTCTGGGACTGGCTCCCCTGCCATACTCCGTGCCATCCTCAAGCCACTTTAGTCCCAGGGTGGCCCTGACTAAGGGCCACGAGGAGCTGGAGCCTTCGGCTGCTCTTCCGTCTGCTGTTTATGTAAATAACAAACTGTCTCCATCAGAAAAGAATTTGTTGGCTCAGCGCCTATAGCTCAAGCCGCTAAGGTGCCAGCCGCATACACCAGAGCTGGCAGGTTCGAATCCAGTCTGGGCCTGCCAAACAGCAATGACAACTACAACCAAAAACTCAGGCATTGCAGCAAGCGCCTGTAGTCCCAGCTACATGGGAGGATGAGGCAAGAGACTTGCTTAAGCCCAGGAGTTGGAGGTTGCTGTGAGCTGTGATGACGCAGCACTCTACCCAGGGCTATCTAAAAAAGAAAGAAAGAAAGAAAGAAAGAAAGAAAGAAAGAAAGAAAGAAAG
>NW_003852500.1:7153559-7157243 GCF_000181295.1 Otolemur garnettii
AAAGGAAAGGATTTGGTGTCCTTTAAGGATTAGCTCTACCAGGCTTGGCTCTTGCCTTTGCCTTGTGTTTGACTATGAGTGTGTGTTCTTTGAGCAAAGACACCCCACGCCATCCCTCTCCATGCCCTGTCCTTGTTCTTACCATCTTTATCCTTTTCTGTTCTTAGTGTATCTCTTCACAAATCCAAAAACATGAAAAAATTCCCATTCCTCATCCTCCATCCCAACGTGTGTGATGACTCAGCTCCCTTAAGCCCACCACTCCCAAGCGTCCTCACGTGAGGAACCTTCTCCAAAACCTCACGGCTTATTAATCAAACACTTACATAGAGCTCACTGCTGCCAGGCACTGCCTGAGAACTTTACAAATGTTCCTTCACTTCATCTTCATGACAGCCTTGAGGCGGACACTACTGCTAATTGTATGTTAGAGATGAGGAAGAAAAGGTGCAGAGAGTTTTACTACTTCTCTCAAGGTAGTGAAGTGAGAAGGTGCCAGAGCTAGAACCCCGGCTGGCACCAGAGTGTGGGCTACAAACCGTTCACCCACCCTGCATTTGCTCATTGGTCTGTGGTTTCATTTGTTCATTTAAATGATATATATGCACTTCTATTGCTTGTACTTTCATTACGTTTTCCTCATGAAAGATGAACATCTCTCTCTCTCTCTCCTGCTATTTCCTTTCTGTCTGTTTCATTTTTATATTGTCAGACTTTTAGGAGTTTCAGTCTGTTTTGTAACTATAATTATGTCTTCCATTCGTTGTTAAGCTTGAACTCAAAAGTTTCAAAGTTAAGTAATGATATTAAATTGTTAGAACTACAAATATTATTCATTCCATGTTAAAGTAGTCTGCTAAAATGGTATCTCTATACAGGCGCGTAATAGAATCCCTGGGTGACAAATGTTCATAGCATCAAGATAAAATATATTGTTTTCTTATTCGGAACAATGGCTTAAAATATGGTGCATTTGCCTTTTGGGTGCAGGACACAACTACGAGAGGGACTCTACCTAATAAATTCAAATATTGTGACCTGGCTGTTTGTACCCTCACAATAACCTGAAATTTAAAAAAAAGCAAAAATGGCACATTTGTCTTTGCTTTGTATTTGGGTCCCTGTTTTCAGAACTTCCTTATTTTCCTTGGAGTTTCTAATTTTTTTTTTGTTGCTTTTGTCAAAAGAATAATATGCCTTCAACATATCCTCAAGTTCACCCACAGCCTCAATTATAGTGTTGATGGCATGTAATACTCTATTTCTCCCCCAAGACATTGTTCCTGGAGTTTTCTGATTTACTGCCACAATCTCCAAGGTTGTTCACTTAGTAAGTCGCAGAGCTGTCAGCCTCTGACTTTTATTTGCAGCCTTTCTGGGTGTGCACTCCTGTTTTTAGGATCTCATTTGTTCCTTCTGGCTTCTTATTTTATTTTTTTCCAGGCATCATTTGTTTATTTATCTATTAATTTATTTTTATTCCAAATTAATATGAGGGTATACATTTTTAGATTACATTGTTCTCACTTCCAGGGTAAAGTTCCAGTGGCAAAAGAACCGGGGGGGGGGGTGTTATACACCCTCACAATGTGCACAGTAGCTGAGATCCCACCTCATCCCTCCCTCCTTCTGCCAATCAGCCTCCCCCCTCCCTTTCCTCCTCCCTCATCCCCCTTCCCCCATGCTAGACTGTGTGTTTTATTGTTCATATGAGCATGTAATTGTTTATACTGGTTTCATATTAGTAGTGAGCATATTGGATATTTATTTTTCCATTATTGTGATATGGTACTAAGGAGAATATATTTCAACTCAATCCAAGTAAATGTAAAAGATGTAAAGTCTCCACCTTTTAATGGTTGAATAGTATTCCACAGCTTCTTATTTTAATGGAGTAAAGCTACGTGTGTCCTCAGTTCTTGCTGGGTGTAACTATTCAGACAGCTTTTCCATTTGTATTTTTTTTTCTAGTTTTTGGCCGGGGCTGGGTTTGAATCTGCCACCTTCAGCATATGGGGCTGGTGTCCTACTCCTTTGAGCCACAGGCGCCACCCCTCTCTGTATATTTTACCTCATATTATCTTTCTTTTTGTTGTTTTGTTTATTTTGCTTAATTTACTCTATCTTCCTTCCATTTCTTTTGCATTTAAAAAAACTTCTTATTTTAAGGTAATTGTAGATTCAGATGCAGTTGTTAAAAATAATACAAAGACATGCCAAGGACCTATCACTCATTTTCTCCCTATGGCAACATCTTGCATAATTATAGTACAATATTGCAATCAGAAACTGACACCGATGGAATCTGTTAACCAGTTTGATATGTACATGTATGATTAGCTTTATGCAGTTTTATTACTGGTGTTGATTTATGGGACCAGCATCACAGTCAAGATTAAGAATGGTTTCATCACAGGGATTCTTGGTGCTGTCTTATACAGCCACCCACAGTCACTGCCTGCTCTCTCCCTAGCCCCTGGCACCTACCTACTAAATTGTTTTCCATCACTATACTTTTACCATTTCAAAAATGCTATATAAATGGGATCATAAATTATGCAACTTTTGTGATTGGCTTTTTCACTTAACTCTCCATCCAAGTTGTGTCTATCAATAGCTCATTCCTTTATTACTGAGCAGCGTTCTGTGGTAGGGATGTCCACAGAGCCACAGAGCCACTGAATAGCAGGTGGGTTGTTTCAACTTTGGGATTATTACTAACAAAGCTTCTAAAAACACTCATGGGCAGGTTGTTGTATGAATATAAGTTTCCATTTCTTTAAGACAAATGACTAAAAGTAAATGACCAGGTCACACGGCAAATGTATTTCTACTTTTGTTATAATTTAACATACCTTTTCCAGAATGGCCATATTATTTTATATTCATTCCACCCATGAGTGAGTGACCCAGTTTCTCTGCATCTTCACCAGCATTTGGTGTTGCCATTTTTTTTTAATTTTAGCCATTCTTACAGGTGCATAGTGATACCCTATGAAAGTTTTAACATACATTTCCCTAATAGCTAACAGCGAAATACACATTTTCATGTGCTTATTTGCCACCTATGTATTTTCCAAAGTGAAATATTTATGTCTTTTCCCCAGTATCTGATTATTTTTACTTCTACTAGTGAGTTTAGGAGTTCTTTATACATTCTAAATACAAGTCTTTGTCAGATATATGGCTTACACAAATATTATGCATTCTTTCCCAGTCTGTAGATTATCTTTTCATCCTCTTAACAGAGCCTTTCATAAAACAAATGATTTTAGTTTTGATGAAATTTGATTTATCAATTTTTCCTTTTATGGATCATGCCTTTGTGTAAGAATTCTTCAGCTAGCCATTCACCCACGTAAGAATGTTTGGGTTGTCTCCAGTTTGGAGCTATTGCTGGCAAAGCCATATTAAAGCATTTTAGATATAAGTCCATAATACCTTTTGAGTCAATTTTTGTATAAGGTATGAAATTTAGGTCAAGGTTAATTTTTTCTTGTACAAATCCCCAATTGCTCCTGCACCACTTAAACAGTTTTTATATCCTTCCTTTATTGAATTGCTTTTTCACTTTGTCAAACCTTGGCTGGGCATGCTTGTGCGGGTCTACTTCTGAGTTCTCTCTTTCGTCCCACAAGTCTATGAGAATGTGTCCTCTCTCTCTTTTTTTTTTTTTTTTTTTTT
>NW_003852500.1:7157920-7187290 GCF_000181295.1 Otolemur garnettii
TGAGCCACAGCTATTTCAGCGGTGATCAATACTGACTATGCAGACAGCTAGAAGGAAGAGATCCCTTAGCGATGATTTGTTTTCTGCTGTACGTCCCTCGGTAAAGTCTTATAATAAAGCATGGGCTATTTTTCACTGTAGGGAAAATCAAGGAAGAGGAACACGAGTATAGTTTCTTTTTAATTGCTCAATTCCAGTGGCAGTTGGCTGAGATCATACTTTTCCTTTGATTAATGTTATTTTCCATTTGGAAGTATTGGCTTAGCTTTGTGTCTTTGATTAAACGGAAGACATGAAGTTTGAACAATTTCTAAAATAGTTTTGAAATTATTTTACAAATAGATGCAGTATCTAAAACCAAGAAACTTACTGTTGGGAAAAGAGACCCTCTGTTTTACCCGAATTACAAGTGGAAAAACAATTAGTGACTTACAGCTTGTTTAAATCAAGACATTAGCCAGTGTTCTCTGGTATACTTGCACTTTCAAGATTCTTGAAGGAGGATGTGTTAAACTAATGTGAGCCATATATTATGCATTCTAACCATGGAATGTTTTTAAATTTGTACATAATGAAACCTTCACATGTTTATTTTTGTAGTCTGACAAGCGTTAATACATGAACTGTTTGGTACCACTTCAGTCAGGAATGATGTATGTATTACAATTCAGAAATTATTGCAAGACTTATTCTTGAATTACCTGACAGTCCCTAATTCATACCTGGAGGCCAGACAATTTCAAGCTGGCCAGGGAGGTGAATCCAGCCCTCTGTCACAAACAGTGGAACCGGGAAACATAGTCAGTGCCATCAATAAACCCTGGATCTCCATTTCTCATGCCACTTTGAAATTTTCTGCAAGTCCGATTTTACGATGAGAGATATATCCCAGATTTTCGTTTTTGAAGTAAACTTCCTTATAGATTTACAGAGAACATTGCCAAGAAACTGTGTTCTAATGAAATGTCATCCTTAGGGGCCAGTCTTGCTTTGGGAAATGTCCGCTGAAAGGATGCGCTCAGAGGAATTCAGACATCTCTAGATCTCTGGATCCCGGCCAAGTTGCACTCAAGCCCATTTGGCACCCATCCGCTCCGGCTTTCCCACAAAGCTCTGGAAGGGCTCCAGGAGCTCATTGGGGCTCTACCTCAGAACAGGAGTCTGCGTGCAGAAAGGATTCACAGAGGAGATTGCCCGGGGCGCCAGAGTCACAGAAGAGACCTAGAGGGGACTTAAAGAGACCAGCCAGGAGCAGTGGTGTTCAATTCAGCCACCTGGGAAGCAGACTCAAAGCTGGGAGCCTCTGTGTCCCAAGGGGCTCCCAGGTGCCTGAGCTCAGGGACTTTCGGCCGCCCGAATGCTGCACAAATTGAACTTGATTGCCAGAGCAAATGAAAACCACAGTGTGTGCTTATCCATGTGCACCACACGGAAGAAATTCACAGAAACAGGTGTGATTGTCTCTCCACCCCCATGAGGTGATGGATGGAAGGAAACCACAGTTCTAACTAACTCCCTGATATGGATTTATGATGCTGACCCTTAGCAAGTCTCTTCCATCCTCTGTGCCTTGACTTCCTCATCCGTGCAATGAGGACACCGAATAAGGCGACCCCCTCAGGTGCCATATAGTTCTTTCATTTATAGAGACTTAAAAATAACAGCAAGGAGTCTCACTTCCAACTGCCATGCCAGTTACAAATCACTGATAGACAACAGATCACCAGAAGTAGAAATTACCGTACATTAGTGGTAAAGAAGATGTATCCAAAAAGTACATGCACTTTCTTTTCAAGGCAGGTAAATGTTATCTCTCAAGCCTTTTGTGCCTGTGGGCCATGAGGCTTCTTTAGGGGAATATTAGCAACTGCAAGATGTAAGTAAAAAGATAAGGAGCCCAATAAAGTTAATCATTGGAAAACATGAGGCTATTGCCAAATAGATGAGAAAAAGTTAAATGTCCCAGAAAATAAGCAAAAGATATGAACGGGAAATTTACAGAAAATGCAAATGGCCAGTTAACAAGTAAATATTTAATCTTAATAGCTATTATGTCAATGCCAATTAATGGGACATTATATCCTTATGTTGTCAGTGAAATGAATCAGCTAAATACTGTAGAACTGTGAGTTACTTCTGTTGGCAATTTTTAGAGGGAAATAGACAGTATGAAGCAAGAGCTATATATGAATTAAAATCCTTTGACTCAGAAATTCTGTTTTTTAAAATGTATTCTGAGGAACTAGTCAGAAGCGTGTATAAAATTTATGTAATTATGTTCACAATAATACAAAAGACAAGGATTTGAATAATTGAATTTATTTTGGCCTATGCCAAAATGCTGTCATAAAAACTTCTGCTTTTGAAAAATATACAATAACCTTGGAAATTCTACAGCGAAAAGTGAAAACAGAAGGAGGCCTGCTTGGAATGATCCCAAATCTATAATTATAAAAATAAAGACTAATAATACAGTATGTGGTTTTATTTTGTTTTATTTTACTCCGTTCCCCAAATTCCAAACACTAGGTATACATTTTCTATCACAAAAATAAATACTATTTTTAAGTGGATCAATACTGAAAAACAAAGCTGGGTGTGGTGGCTCACGCCTGTAATCCCAGCACTCTGGGAGACCGAGGTGGGTGGATTGCCTCAGCTCACAGATTCAAGACCAGCATGAGTCAGAACTAGACCCTGGCTCTAAAAATAGCCGGACATTGTCAGGTGCCTGTAGTCCCAGCTACTCAGGGGGCTGAGGCAAAAGAATCGCTTAAGCCCAAGACTTTGAGGTTGCTATGAGCTATGACAGCATAGCACTCTACCAAGGGTAATAAAGTGAGACTCTGTCTCAAAAAGAAAAAAAAAAACCTGAAAAACACTTTGGCAGCTTCTGGTCCATCTTAGCACCCACCCCGTGTATGTCTGAGCAATTCTACTCCTAGGAATGTGCACAACAGAAATACATACCTATGCTGACCAAATCTCATGTTTCAAAACATCTGTGGTATTTACAATGCCCTAAAGCTGGAAGCTATCCAGATGGCCACGAGTAATAGAATGAATTAATAAACTGTGGCATATTCCACCCCCAGAATGCCATCCAGCGAAGAGAATGAAGGGTGCACAATTGCATCAGTGGTACACAGAGAAATCTCACCAACATTGTGCCGAACTGGAAAAAAGAAGCCAGACAGAAAGCCGCAGGTTTTAGAACTGTATTTGTATAAATTACAGAAATTGGTCTCATTAACCTAAGGTGTTAGTTACTCATGGGAGATGGTGGAGATGTCAAGAAATTGACAGGACTTCTGGGGCCTGTCACAGTGTCTTCAACTGGGTGTGTGCTGCTTGTGAAAATTACCCATATGTACATGTCTGTGCCTCCTTGGTGTACTTACTCCTCGGGACCTCAATAAGATGTTCAGAAATGAATTAATAAAGCATTGCACCTATACGATAGGGGTAGTGGAGAAAGATGGAAGGATGAGGAGAGGACCAAGGACCAGGCCAAACATGTTGCCTGACCTGAAAGCACGGCACCTCTCTCAGGTGACACAGGGGAGGTCGGGGGTAGGCCACCCCAGCAGGGTCCTGTAGTCTGCACAAAGCCTGGCTCATGGCCCTGCCCCTGCTGCCATGCTCTCTCCCAGCTCTGTCACACCCACGGCACTCTTTACCTCTGTGCTCTCATTCTGCCATTCCCTTTATCTGGAAGGTTTGTTCTCCATTCAGATCTTTGAGTATCATCTTCTCCAAAGGATCATTCGCTGACTGCTTAATTAAAATAAATCATCTCCCACTAGCCTCACATTCATGCACTAATCCCTAACCCCACTTTGTCTTCATAAGACTTACTACTCTGTGTAAAGTGTACACACACACAACACACACATATACATAGGTGTATATACGTGTGCATGTGTGGATGTATACACACATACGGACATGTTGTGGAGCAGACAGATAGATACATGTATAGAGTTGATATATACTAATATACATACATATGCACACACACGGAGACATAGTTGTGGAATAGGAATAGGAATAGAGATATAGGTATATCGGACATGACATTTGTTTGACTTCCTAGAATATAAGCATCACAAAGACAGACATTTTGTCTTCTTCCACTTACCTTTCCCTAATGTCTTGAATACTTTCCAAAACATCAAAGTGCTCAGAAAATCTGGGTTAAAGGAATCATAGCCCTTGTCCCCATTATTCATAGGCCCTGCTGGTGAAGGGGCCGAGGGCAACATAAATGGAAATGCCCTCCCCTGGTGACCTGTCTCCATCTCCCTCTCCAGGGCAGCCCAACAGTATCCTCCTGAGCACAGACCGAGGACACAGTCGCAGCTTCCCAGGATAATTGGAAGCAGACTCAGCCATGGCATGCTCTAAAGATAGGAAAGTGGTTGTTTGGAGAAGGGTAGAGCCCGGAGTGCCTTTGTATTTTTGTTGAGCAATCTGAGCTGCTGGGCACATTTCATGTGAAGGGTCAGATTCATTCTCTTCAAGAACTCCACTGGAGAAACAGTAGGTGAACAAAGGTCAAGATAATTTGAGCCCATATGGACCTCTTTAGCACAGAGAACTGGTATAAAATGTTGTGAGGCATTCTCACGGGCTTATGTATAGTCAAGGTTCAGAGATTCCCAGGGTGTCTGGTTCTCATGTGATTTCCTTACTTATATTGAATTACTGTAGCTCAGAGGCAGCATTCAGGGGCCCTGGTTGCAGCTGGCTAAGCACAACTGGCCGGTCCAAGTTTGGGAGATACTGTTAAAAATTCACCTATATGTCAGCTCAGTGGCTTGAGTAACTACCTCATTTGACTTTACCACAACCCACTGAGTTGGGCAGGGAAGGATGTGTGAGCTGCCCTTCTGCAGATGTGGCAGCAGAAGTTCACACGTAGGGGACGGTCATCTGCCCATTTGTGTCATCTCTATTAGGACAGTTGCCCACAAGGCCAGATGCACTTCCTTGTCATGAGCTGTGAAGATCAGATGACGAGTAAATGGTGCAGATGGACCTCCATTTTCAGATAACCCTCAAATCCTTACTATTCTATATGCTTTTTTTTTTCTTACCCACTCTGTCCTTCCACTTTCTAACCCATTCCTGGACTCTGAGGGTCTACAGCGCCTATATCTTCTTAAAACAAGACAAAAACAGAGCTGAGAAGGGCGGACAATCTCACTGTTCAGTAAGATTCCAGCCTTATTCTTAGCAAGTCTATCAGGGCACCGTTTATTTTCATAGCTCTCAAAGAATCTGTGAAGTTTTTCAGATACCTAAAAACTTCCTAGCATCATGAATTTGGGGTGTTGGGCTCCCTGACTGTGTCCACAAAGACTTTTTTTTAATATCTTAATCATCAATTTCCTTAAAAGTTCAATTCTTTATTTTTTTTCCTTGCTCCCCAGACAGGCTCCAGGGGACTGACTTGTTTTGTCTGAGTCTCCACTTTGCCGCTCAGCCTCCGCGAGGCCATCTCTCCATTTGGCTCAGGGATAGGTGACCTCACCTGTGTTCCGCACAGCCCATTGGGACTGTGCCTTGCCACGGGGTCTCTGGTTTCTACTGCTCTTCGCCCAGGGTGCGTCCCCAGCAGCCTCCCCTCGGAGCAACCCTCTCGCGTCCCCGCAGCGAGTCACGCAGGCTGAGCACTCGCCGTGCGGCGGGGAGGAACCCAGGTACTCGCCTGAAACATTTGGTCACCCCTAATCGGAGCGCGCTCCTCACTACCCAGCTTTTCATCTGCTCACACATACAGCTGCCGCGCAACGAAGAGCACTTAGCACCTTGCACAAAGTATTCTGGTGAAGAATATTCAGCTTTAAAGCTTATTCTCCAAAGCCAAATCCTGTTCGTGGGAAAAAGGATGAATTCAGGGGGTTATCTACCAGTTTGGGACCATTAAATCTGCTCTTTTTATTGTCTTTGGGAAGGCAGAAATAAACAAACACACGTCTGTTCTTACTTACAGCTGGCTGGCGTCTATAAAACAGCCCAACGCAATCCTTGTACTGCGCAGGACTCAGGAAGCCCCGAGAGACTGCTCTATCATTCAGTCCACCGGCCTGATGGCTGATTCCCCCGCTGCTCTGCGGGACACAATAGGGGCTCTGGAGGGGAACTCCTCTCCTCTGCCCGATTCTATGCTCGACCTGTCCCTACTGCTCTCACATCAATAGTCTATCCACAGGGGACACGGTCTCCTGATGGAAAGGAGGGGCTGAGCGGATGCTGCCGGTTTAAGTAAACTCAGTCGTGGAGTGGAGGGTCAGCACCACCCACCCTCAGACTGGGATGTCAGGGCTTTGGGAGCAAAAGAGGTGGCAGATGCCCTACATGTGTTGCTCCCCTCCGTCCCCCTCCCCGCCCCGCCACTTGGACTCGTACAGGCAGCCCCAGCTATTTAGGTTCCCGCCTCTGTCTGCTTCTCCTCACCCGCCTGCTTCTGGCCCTACGCCTGCGCTTTCACTGTGCGGCTGACATAGGTCTCCCCAGTTCAGTCCAGAGTGGGCCGAGGCCTCTGCCGGTGACGCTTTGGTGCCCAGAATGGTGCCCTGGTTCAGACAGCGCCAGGTCCCTTTCCTGTGCCTTTCTTAAAGTGGGGCTTGGCCAGTTGGCAGCTTGCCTGTATTTCCACGGACCTCCTATTTATTACTAAGGCAAAGTGATTCTACTTGTAATGGTGTTTGTTTGTGATTTTTTTTTTTTTTTAATTTGCAACAGATCTTGTTGAGAAGCCGTTTCAGAAATACCCTCAGGTGTCACGTCACAGTGCTGAGTTAACGTGGGTCTCCGTGTCTTCATCCGTGCTCTGCAGTTAGAGAGCCACTAGCCACATGCAGCCATTTAAATTTCTACACAAATGAAGTTTAAATCATTTCCATTTTGATTGTATGTTTATTGTTACAGATAACATTACAATTAACATCCCTGAAGTCCCTGTGTCAGCCCCTTCATGACCCTCTGTGGTTATTTTTCTAGGAAAGTTAGCAAGAAATAGAATTTCCAAGCAAAAATGCATGCCTGTTTGGGGGTATTACAGTTATTCCAAATTTTCCACATTAAGCAGTTATACTGATAGACCCCCCACCAAACATCAGCCCTGCTACCTCCAATTTTATCATATTTTGAAAACGGTGCCATTCCTATGGTTTAAAATCATTTCATTGCTGTTTTAAATAGACTTTACCACATGAGAAATAGTCTCACATTTAAACATGTCATAGGCTGACAAACAGTCTTGTGGTAACCAGCAATTTGTATTTTCAGGACCATCCACAGCCTCCTCAAATATTTTGCCCATTTTTCTATTTGTCTTTTGTCTTTGATGGAATAAAGGGGGTCTTGCTATACTTAGAAGGTTGGTCTTTTATCTATCACATGTTGTAAATATTTGCTTACTGCATATTTTTCAACTTCTTAAAGTAATAAACATATTACTATTTTTAAACCTTTTAAAAATGTTCCTGAGCTTGCAGATTTTAAATTTTGCTGTCATCGTATCTGTCAGTCGTTGTGAGTTTAGAATGCATGTCCTATTTTTGGTCTTTCCTACTTTTAAGTTATAAACTTTCTTCCTCTTAAGGTTTTGTTTTTTTTAATTTTTTTAAATTGTTGTTTAACTCTATAACCCATCTGGAACGTATTTTTATTAATGGCATTTGAAGCAGAGATTTAAATTTTTTTCTAAGGATTTACATAGCTAGAATTTTCTACCCTGTTGTGTTAGGGAGTTCATGTTCCCTGCTGATTTTAAACACTGTGGCCGTCATGTACTATCTCTACACATCTATGCGACATGCTTGTACTCTCCAGACCTTGGTATCTTTGTCTGTTCTTGTATATCATTTACATTCTCCGACTTTATAACAGTGTTTTTAAACCTTTTTTATCTCACAGGTACTTGAACCTGCATTTAAATTTCCACAGCACACTTAAATTATATTGATCAAAAAAAGAGTTTAAAAAAAGGCTATACTGACTGTGCTTTGAACTCATGTTGAAAATAATTTAATTAATGATCTTTAAAAATTTCCATGGCACATATACCTAAGACCCTCTCATGGTGTACCATGGCACACCAGTTGAAAACCCCTTGTTAAAATAAATATTCATTGGCAATAAGGGCAACTGTTGCTTATTCTCCTTTTGTCAATTGTCTCGGGCAAATGAATTCCAAGATTAAAATTTTACTTCCCATAAAAAGCATCGTAATATTCATTAGAGCATTGAATTGCCCTGGTAGAGTCCTAAAGGAAATAATAATATATTTACAGTGCTGAATTTTCCCTTGAATGGAAACAGTTTATCTTTTTATTTATTCTAACTCTTATTTCTGCTCTTCAGTGGACTTTTCAAAAATTTATGAAATGTCTTATTTATAAAAATTTTCCATTTCCTGATAGGGCTATCCCTCTATATTGATTAATTTAATGAAGACCATGACAGGCTTGGGGTCATTATTCACCAATTCAAAGCAAAATGTGGAAGTTACTATATGTGCCTTGTCAAACTAAGAGGGGCAACAGAATAGATGTCTGGGTTTAAGACTTGATCTAAAGAGAAGGTTAATTATCTCCCCAGCTGAGTCTCCTACTCTAAAATCACAGCTCCAGTGTAGCAGGGCTGGGGACCTGAGGCTTAGAAGGAGGGTGTCATGGGAAGTGCAGATGAGAATCTTACTCTGAATTGTTTTCCTGAACCTATTAGATCAGCAGACTGTTCTCTCTTAATAGAAGATGGTGATTGCCTCTTACAACAGATCATGTAGGGGATTCCATATAATAGATTTTTCACCAGACAAGACTTAGCCCCTCAGAGTCTATCTGTACCTCCCCTTCTGGACTCCAGACTAAAAATTAGGATCAAATCTCGTCACAGCCCAGCTGGGGAGTGCTGGCTCTGTGAAGCATTTTATATGCCAAAGGAGCTCTGGGACCTGGCTAGTACATATGGGTAGGGGCTGAAAGCAGGGACAGAGAGCCTGGATCCTGAACATGTTGGACCGAGGAAATGGAACCTCAAGTTAGATAAGGGAGAGTATATTGACGTGAGAGCACCATTTGGTGACACGTGATTTAACATCCTGGCCAGGACCCAAGAAGGAATGTTTATAAGCTGCTAGAATGGACGTTGGAAACTTGGAAAAGGCAATGAGCCACACTAAATGAAGGATGAATGCCAGAAATGCCATGGAAAATAGTGGAGAAAGGGCTCTGAGAATTAGATGTGCTGGTCTTCATTAAATGACTCAATTGTGCTCAGAAACAACTGCTCAACTTCTAAGGTGTGAGTTATCATTCATCATGTTGTTCAATGCCAGCCATGTTATGCTAGCTGGTGTGTTACCTCACACTGGCATCCCATCCCAGTTCACCACAGTGAGAGCTCTAAAGATTGCTCCCACATAGGGTACCCAGGTAACAACACCTCGCCCCACAACTAGGGATGGGGGCCTCACTGCCAACCAGCCAGTGAGTGATCTAGTTTTTAAATCATTTTCTAGAGTCCTGGGGCCACTCACAGTACCAGCAATCTTAGACTGGGTCCCCAGGAAACCAACTCTGAGATGAGATCTGCTTGCTGAATGCTCACTGGACAGCTCTCAGGTGATGCACCTGTAATTAAATGAAAAAGGGGACATGTGGGAGAGGAGGATGAGGCTGAATCTCAATCTCATTACAACTGAGGGATCCTGCAGAGTTGTCCCAAATGGAAACAAGCAGCCAGAGGTTCCATCCCCTCCCTGCCAGTCAGGTCAGTAGCCATGGCCTGCCTCCTTCACCCACAAAGAAGGCAAGAGGCTCCCTGGGCTGAAGGGCAATTCCCAGTGAGGGAAGGCAGCCCAGGATCCTGGGACCATAAAAGGGAGTAGTGGAAAATGTGATGGAATCCAAATAAGCTCTGAGTGTAGTTAATAGGACTGCTCTACTATTTCTTAGTTTTGACAAATGTTCTATCGTTATGAAAGGTGTCAACATACGGGGAAGCTGGGTGAAGAGTGCACAGGAACTCGGCACTGTTTTTGCCACTCTTCTGTAAGTCTAAAATCATTTCAAGAAGTTTTTTTAAAGCAGTAAAAATAAGTTGAATAGAGAAGTGAGTGAATGAGGGAATGGAGCAATTAACACATGCACTATTAGAGAATATGAAAGGGATGTTTCAGAGGTTGATGTAAATAATGTAGTTTTCAAAGATACTAATGAAGTAGTTTCAGTAGTTCAAGGATGGCTGAAGTCAATTTTGAGTGGGTTGTGAAATGAAGGGAGGTTAAAGAGGCACATATTTCTCTTCTTGAGAACTATATCTATAAAGGAAGAAGGTAGGTGACATAGTTAAATGAAATATTGTGTGCAGGCTAAAAGAGTTCTATTATTTCCATGTGAAGTATGGAAAATGATGACCAAGTCTCCTGTTGGATATAAAGTATGCAATTTTAACATTTATCCTTAAAAGTAACTTTCAATTCAAATATTTCAGAAGAATTTTCTGATGGCAATGCACCTCTTATAACAGGATTCACAGAGAATTTTGTATTTCCTCTATACAAATTTGGTAAAAGCATTCTCTCCCTACTCCGTTTTCTAAAATTAAGCTAATTACAGTGATAGCTTGATAATAATAATAATTACAATAACAGCTAACATTTATGGAGCACTTGTTATGTGTCAGCGTTGTAGTAATTTATTTTAATTGCATTCTTTGGGAGAAGTTAAAAGACTTGCAGCCTGAAACAATCACAGCAGAATAAGCAATTAGTAATCTCCCTTGGTAGTGGCTGGCTGACTTTGTAAAGCAAACAAGGCACTCTGTGGCCACTCCAACAAGTGGAAGATTATAGTGAGAAGCCCATTAGAATGCACAGATCACTTTGGGTAATGAGAAACCTTCTCAAGACCTGTGTCCTCTAGAAGGCTAATTTATCTTCAGTTATTAAATGCATCTTCTCTTTTTGGAGAGGCCAACTAGGGAACTACTTGCATTTTCTGTCCACCTGTTACAAATAGTCTCTTAGGAAAAATGGCCAAGTTCTCTGACATGGGAGGGTGTGTCTAGGATGATATACCTACATGGTAAGTTGGATGGAGGAGCTCTTCAGGCATTTCTAAAAGGCCAGTCATCCTTCAGAGTAACAGAGACCAGAATACAAAGACAGTCCCACATGACTGACAAGCCAGAGATGGCCAGAGGCAGAGGAATGGTGCCAGCAGTGAGGAGCAGCCTGGGATTTTTCATTACTGGCTACTGTCTCTCTTGAGCAATTCTAGGTAAACCAGCTACTTGGGATACATAATTTTGAAATTATATTCTCACCTTGCTCTATTCCTTCAAAATAAAAGGAACTTTCAACTCCTGGAGAAAGATACAGAAGTCATAACCCTTTATCACATTGCCGCTACCCACCTGGCTGTGAAAAGGGAGAATGTAAGTTCCTGTTCATTGGCAGGAGGCCATTTCCCAAAAATACCTTCCCTCCTAGGGTTGGGGGTTGAAAGACAACCACAAGCCATGAGTTTGGGAATGTAAAGGGAAATAGATCAACAGGAGTATGATTCTGTAGCAAACACAGGCGTCTTTTACAAATAAATTAGCATAGTAGACTAGCCTGAGCCTAGAAGATTGACACCTGGTTCCATCTCACTTGGATTAGATTCCTATGGCTGCCATAAGACATGATGGCAATTTGATGACTTCAAACACCTCACAGGGTTCTATAGCCTGGAAGCTTGACCTAGGACTCAATGAGCAAAGGTTAAGGTGTCAGCAGAGTTTCATTCTTTCTGGAGTCTCTAGGGGAGGGTCCAATTCCTTCTTGCACCTTTGGGGACAGTAGAGCTCCTGGCCCCACATCTCTTTCTCTGACCACAGCCAGGAAAGTCTCCTCAATTTTAAGGACTCATGTGGTTATGTGGGGCCCACCCAGAAACACTAGGATCATTTCCCTACTCAAGAGCCTTGACTTAATCACAACTGCAAAGTCCCTTTTCCACCTAGGAGGCCCTATTCACAGATTCAAGAACTGGGGCGTGTAAGTCTTCATAGGGCCACTACTCTGTCTACCACCTCACCCAGTATGAGCATCATGAGGCTTTGAAGGTGAGAAAGAAAAACGAGATGAATACATTTTAATACAAATAACTAGGGACCTTGGTTTCTTTCCATGTGAACTAAAGACGTCCTCTGAGTGTTCGGGTTCATGCAGAGTCTGCTGGAGAATCTGCCAGGTTTCTTCAGCTAACACCTTTGCTGGTGGAAAATGCACCATGAAAGGGCTACAGTAAGAAGATGCTGCTAGGGCTCAGGACAGAAGCTGGGGAGTATCCACCAGCCCTAGGACCCCAACACTCTGCATGTCCCAGTGCAGGCTGAGGGATGAGGGCAAGAGGCGGGTGAGGGGTGAAGGCTAGCACTGCCTCCCCAGCACCTGGCTGGACAGCCTTGTCTCCATGAGGTGTTCACCTGCTTCTGACCATGGCCATCTGTCCCCCGGAGCACAGCTGTCTCTGTCCCCCACCCCATATTGACAATGCAGGGGACTTCTGCTATTTCCATGAGATCTGGGCAAACACAGACCCAATAGTAACTTTTGTTTCTCTTTGTTTCCCTCTTGAGAAAAGCAGTCCTATTTACCCCCAAATGATGTTCCAGACTTGATTAGAATAATTTTTTTAAATTACTTTGTTTTGACATAACTTCCAGGCATCTCAATATTCCATCTCAATATTCCATGCCTAAAAACTTTAGTGTGAATAAATCTCTACAAACCAAGAACATTTTTGTCCAGAGTCAAATTCTGTATCTTCCATGGGACAGACTCAATAATGATTCCTTCATATCAACTAGTAACCAGACCAAATTCTGATTTCCTCATTGCCTAAAAATATGGTTGTTGGTATGTTTGTCTAAACTAGGTTTTAACCCAGGGTTTTACGCTGCATTGGGTTGTGATGTATCTTAAGTAAAAGGTCACAATTTGTGTGGACTTGCAGGATAGTTACTAGCCCAGTAACTAGTACACAGGGAGGACTTCTTGGAAATACTGTTTGGAATATCTCAAAAGCTGTGCTTTAATCTCTCACAACAGTGAAGGGCCTGTATTGAGTCTATTTCAAAAAGCGATACCACAAGGGCATGATCCTGGTGGGCTGATCACCCATGAAGGAGGAATTCTAAATGCTTCTGTTAACTCCTCCTCAAGCCTGAGAGCCACTCCAGTCTCGGGGTGGCAGATGTTCTGAGGTTCTTTTCTACATCTTACCTTAAAAACTCTAAAGTGTCTGTGTTCATGAGGGAAGACAGGGTGCCCTGAAGAGGGTCTTGGGCAAACTTCAGGTGACTTTAGAAAGAACCAGCTGCCATAAGCCCCTGGACCAGCCTGTGGTGTGTACGGAGAGGTCAGGCAAGGTCCTGGGGCCCTTGAGCAGACCTCCTCCCCCAAAGGTGGGAGTCTCAGGATGCGGAACAAAGAGAACAAGTGAGCAAGGGATGGTACTGGAGGCTGGTGGACTTCAGGACAAGTTCATTCCAGGGTCAGGGGCACTGAGGAGTCTGAATGAATAAGCTTCTCTAATGCACCCTGAGAGGGACTTTGACATGCTCATTGAGAACAAAAGGAAATGTGCCTGCATTACTTTCTGTTAAACTCTTTTCTACAATGCTATTTCCCTAACAAAGAAGAATCTAGGACTTGACCAGAGGATTCATTTTGCCAGAGCTACAGTTTCTGAGTGGGAGTTCAAAGCCCACTGAAAAGATCCTAACCCCTGCAGCTTGGGCAGCAGCTTCTTATCCATAGTGCCCAGCCAGCCGGCTGCTGACGCAAAAGTCAGGAACCAGTTTGCCCATGGGCTACCCTGGAAGAGACCTGAATGAATACTGCTCAACTGAGCTGGACCATGGGAAGGGTTATGCTGTGGTTGACATCTCCTACCAGAACCATCTCCACAAAGCCAGTTACGTTCGGGGTCTGCAAGCATGTCTGAGGCTCATGTTTCTGAGCCTTTGGGTAATTCCTTCCACACCTAGATCTAATTAATCAGCCACAGCTGTGTGCATGGTGGAAGGCTCACTGCAGGGAGACAAAGAAAGCCAGATCCTGCAGGTGGGCAAGGTGCTGGGCACCCGGGAGGACAGCCTGTCTGCAGAACATCCTGGGAGAGAGTGTCCTCTGAGCTCCTCATGGATAAGAGATGCAAGGGAAATTATGGCCAGAAGGCTGAGCTCCCTGCACACACATGTGCACACTTGCACACACACACACACGCACACCACTTTCACAATACATACAGAACACTGACCTATATATCCCTTTACCGTGGCACTAAATTTGACCAGCTCAATGCATTTTTGTAAGAGTGCAAAGCACATTATATGTAGTTGTAATTACAAAATCAACGTGTGTCTCTGTGTGTGTGTGTGCATAAAGACAAAGAGAAAGGTTTTACAAAGTAAGAATTCAGTTGAAGTAAATACTTGAGATGTGCATTCTAGCGTTCATAATGAAAAGGAAATAGTGCCAAAAATTATCCTAATTGAGTATCTTCAGCTCACTTCCAATTGGCAGAAGATGCCATGAATAGAGACCCACAGTAAACAGTACTCTCCACTGGAATTGGACGAAACCCACAAAATCTGTTTCTTATATACTCTCAAGCTATGATATTTAGAATCCTTATTTTTCATTTTTGACATTTGAAAATGAATTGTTTTAGTTATGAAGCTTTGAAATGCTTATCATTTGGATTAAAACCCTTTTGACTTTTCAGAAAAAACCTCTACTGCTCTTTCATGTTGGGCTTTGGACTGAAAATTTCTTCTAAGTGCCAACTAAGACCAAAAAGACAATACTTTCAATAGCTAAATTAAAGTTTTTAATGCATGCACATTGAGATAGTCCCTGAATCCTGCCAGCAGGAGTATAGGTGGGTATAACCTTTCTAGAAAGTAATCTGAAATATCCGTCAATAGGCCTTAAAATCTCAATTTATTTTAACATGTTAATTCTGCTTCTAAGAATCTATAAACTTGGGCCAGTACAAATGTCTATGATACTTAGATCAGTGAGAAACAAAACAATTTTTAAAAACTGTGAAACTTGTACCTCTTATTTTATGGGTACATAGGTCAGTTGGCATTTCTACCCACTTCATGCGTGTGGTGACAGCCATCTGAAAAGATGAAAATCCTGCTAACATGGCTACTGAAGTTGTGGGTGACTACACTTACTCCGACTGGAGTTTGGATTGTTTTGAGTTTTCTGAATATTAATTACACTTAAAGTTAGAAAAATAGAGTTAGTTTCATAGGAAATGAAATCATCATTAACAAATTTAGATAGTAAGCGAGAAATACAAAAATTAAAATCACCACGGTAGCTAGCACCAAAATATAATAGAAACCAACATCTGTGTTGTATTTTTTTGTGCTTCATTCCAAATTTAGATGGATTAGAACCAAATGTAAATATAATATACAAGTAGGTAAAATTAGAGATACAACTGTACATCCATATCGGGTATATACGTCAATATATATTGACTTGACTGTTTAATTTTAATTGATATGTAATAGTTCATCAAACTGACATAACGTGACATTCATGCAAAGAATCCTCTAATGTTACAAAATTTAACTTGTTTCCAAATACTTTGCTATTATGCAAACACAGCAATGAGTATCTTTGCAGAAGACTCCCTGTGTTCTCTCTTGTTAATGCTTTGGAATAAAACAATAGAAACAAAAGAGAAGCTGAAGTGTAGGCACATTTAAACTTTCGTACATACTATCAGATTATATAATATTTCAGAAAACTTTTATCAGTTCATGTCACTGTACTCAACATGTTGAGAATAACAATAATTAATAACTGCTTAAGTAGCACTTACTATATGCCAGGCTGTATCCTAAGCATATTGACCCTTTTAATCTTCCCAACAACCCTAGGGAGCATTATTAATCCCATTCTACAGATGACAATACTGAGGTATGGAGAAGGTAAGTGGCAGCTAGTAAACAGCAGAACTGGATTTCAAGGCCCTGATTTCTCCCCTCTACTGCCTACTACTCCTGGGCTTGCCCTCACCCGTGACAACAATCTTTATCATCTTTACTGACCCAACAAATACAAAACAATGTTTCATTATTTTCATTTATATTTATTATATTTATTATAGAATAGGCTAAATATGTTTTTTATATCTCCATTGGCCCCTTATACACATCCTTTGCCCAGCAAATATTACTTTTCCTATTCACTTCAAAGTAAGATCTCTGTAGGTCAACAGTGCTAACACTCTGCCTTTTATATGTTGGGTTTTTTTCTCTTGGTTTGCTCTTTGTTTCTAAATTTCATGGATAATATATTGTGCCCCGTAAAAATGTTACTTTTTTGTGCAATATTTATCAGTCCTCTCATTTATGGTCAAATAATTGTCTATATTTTACCCTACACATATTTGATTCTAGTACATATATGTTTTTAGAAATATTTTAGAAATTTTAAAATAGTCATTTTAATCCATGTAGAATGTCAGTGTAAAGCAGGCGTCCTCAAACTACAGCCCACAGGCCACATGCAGCTTGCTTAAGACATTTATCTGGCCCACTGGGTGTTTTTGCCACCACTGCCTGTTCTGCTTAGCAGTCGACTTGTCCCAGGGGCCCACAGTCTGGACCTCCAACAGTCTGAGGGACAGTGAATTGGCCCCCTGTTTAAAAAGTTTGAGGACCACTGGTGTAAAGTGTGAGGTAAGGATCCTATTTTTTCCCCAAATGGCAAAGTGGTGATCTCAACTATCATTTTCAGCTAAGGAGACAACAACCAAAGCAAATAGACAACCTACCCAATGGGAAAGGATATTTGCATATTTTTAATCAGGCAAAAACTTAATAAATAGGATCTATAGAGAACTCAAATTAAACAACATAAAAAGAGCCAACAATCCTTTATACCACTGGGCAAAAGAGATAAATAGAACCTTCTCTAAAGAAGACAGATGAATGGTTAACAAAAATGAAAAAATGCTCATCATTCCTAATTATTAGAGAAATGAAAATCAAAACCACCCTGAGATATTATCTAACCACAGTGAGAATGACCCACATCACAAAATCTCAAAACTGCAGATGCTGGCGTGGATGTGGAGAGAAGGGAGCACTTTTACACTGCTGGTGGGACTGCAAACTAATACAACCTTTTTGGAAGGAAGTATGGAGAACCCTCAAAGAACTCAAACTAGACCTCACATTTGACCCTGCAATCTCATTACTGGGCATCTACCCAGAAGGAAAAAAATGCTTTTACCATAAGGACACTTGCACTAGACTGTTTATTGCAGCACAATTTACAATTGCCAAAATGTGGGAATAGCCTAAATGCCCACCAATCCAGGAATGGATTAATAAACTATGGTATACGTATACCAGGGAATACTATTCAGCCACTAAAAAAGACAGAGACTTTACATCTTTTGTACTAATCTGGATGGAGGTGAAACATTATTCTTAGCAAAGCATCACAAGAATGGAGAAACAAGAATCCTATGTATTCAATTCTAATATGAGAACAATTAATGACCAAGTATAAGGTGGGGGATGGGGAGAGCAGAGAAAGAGAAGGAGGGAGCCGGTGGGAGGGTCACAGGGGGTGGTACACCTTTTGGGGGTGGAACACTATAAAGGGAGGGTCTTTATCTGACACAAGCAATCAATGTAACCTGATTCTTTGTACCTTCTATGAATCTCTAACAATAAAATATAAAACATAAGAAATAAACCTTCTTGTAAAGTGAATGACAACAGATGGCCAGAAGGGTGTGAGAAGCAAACCCAGGGAAGAAGCTGTAAGAAAACAGTCTCCTTTATACAACCCCAGCTCCGTATTCCAAACAGTGGGAGGAAGACCTGCTCCAGAGTACAAAAAATGTTGCTGAAGAAACCCACCAGGAATCGCCCCCTCAACTCCCTGAATCTGTCTTCACCTTCTTTATCTGCCTCCTGGGGCAGCCCCAGGTCACACACACCACCCACACACACACAAGGGACATCCCTTTGGTTTTCTGACAGCAGACCCTTGCCTTTGTTTGGCTTATGCTACAGATTTGACTAGTGTTTTCACTGAGAACTTAAAACATAGAAAAGAAAATAGCATACAGCATGTTTCCTAAAAGATATTCATGCTTTCAGATCTTGTCAGTCCCTGTAAGGAGGCCTGGCACCCAAGCAGGTGCCTCTTTGGCCAGGAGACCTGACCCATCTCTGCCTTCTTGCCTCTGCTTAGCTGTCAGCCCTGTTCTAGTTGTCCCTGGGTCTACATCCTGTTTTCCCTGCTGTCCTTCTCAATGTAGATATTCAAAGGGCTACAGGGAGGGTCTTCATCACCTTAGCAGAGCCCAGAGAACCAACCGGGCTCTGCAGAGAACACAGGCTGCATTTCCCATAGGTAGAAGCCAGCAGCTGGGGCCCCTGTGACTGCCCAGATCTCTCCTTGGTAGCATTACGTTCCATGTTCAATTCTAAGTTGATTTTTTTCTCCATTTTCCACATTCTTTATGCATTTGTTTCATATTATTTTTTTCCCTCTCTAGCCTTTTCCAATTAAAAACAACAAAAACACAACTCAGCTCATTTTGTTTTATACCAGCATCTCCAGCATGTCTGGATCCTTTATTGTAGTTTGTATGTGCCCAGGAAGATCCCACTAGGGGATCTTGACCGTATAGGCGCTTTAGACCCAAACTCCAATGACCTAGGAAAACAGTTTCTCTTGAAAAAGGAATAAAACCACTACAATTTTTTTATATAAGTACCTGCTGTAGTCCATGCATTTAGAATATTATTTCACTGAATGAATATACTATTTCTATGAAGTGGCTATTGTTCTTATTTTACAGACAATGAACACTGAGTTCGAAGAGGTCAGGTAACTTGTACAAGGTCACCCAGCTTGTAAGTGGCAGAGCAGAGGGGCAAACCAGGTATGACTGTCTCCAAAGCTGAGGCTCTTTCCACTACCTTGTGTTCCCTGCCTGAGGCTTATCTATGGAGACTCATCCAGACTTTATTGACAGTGAAAAGGGGAAGGCTTTACTGAGCATTGTCTGTTATTATAAGGCAGCATGAAATCCCATCTCCTTTCCCTTAGTGACCAAAATGTAATTCTCTCAGTTCAGTAGTCAATTTATGGTAGTTTCCTGTCTTCAGAGCTTAGCAAGAGATTTTATTAACTTCTATTTAAATTTTCTACAAAGGAGTTGTGTTAAAGCCACCTAAGGGAGGGAAGAGTGATTCTTGCCAGAAGTCATTCAGGGAAATGCAGAGTGGATCAAAGTGGACATCAGAAGGCCAGGCTCCAGCCCAGGCTCTGCCACAAGAAGTCTTTATAAATCCTGCCCCCCTGGACCTTACTAGCCCTTGCTGAAAACTGGAGTGAGATTCCCCATCCAGAGAATGACAAGCAGGTTTTATTGCCACACTAATTCTGTGCATGTAGCCATAGCTCTCTAGAATGCTGTGCTGAAATTTGCCTTGTTTGCAGACTACTTGAGCTAATATTTAGAAAAACCTAAAGACTCCACTAAAAAACACTTCTAAGTGATAAACAAATTCAGCAAAGTTACTGAATACAAAATCATCATACAAAAATCAAGCATTTGTATATGCTAACGGTGATCAATCTGAAGAAGAAATCAAGAAAGCACCCCTATTTATGATAGCTACTAAAAAAATACCTAGGAATAAATGCAACCAAAGAAGTGAAAGATCTCTGAAAAAAAATAAATAAAAAACTGTAAAATAGTGATGAAAGAAATTGAAGAGTATTCAAAGAAAATGAAAGATATCCATTCCATGTTTGTGGACTGGAAGAATTAATATTGTTAAAATGTCTATGCTACCAAAAGCAATCTACAGATTCAATGTAATCCTTACCAAAATATCAATGACATTATTCAAAGAAATAGAAAAATCAATTGTAAAATTTGCATGGAGCCACAGAAGACCCCAAATAGCTACAACAATCCTGAGTAAATAGAACAAAGCTGGAGGTATCACGCTAAACTGATGATTTCAAATTATACTACAAAGCTATAGAAAACAAAACTGCAATTCATTGGCATAAAAACACTTAGATCAAAGGAACATAATGAAAACCCAAGAAATAAATCTATGTTTGATAGCCAACTCACTTTGTGACAAAGGCACCAAGAACATACACTGGGAAAAGGACAGTGTCTTTAATAAATGGTGCTCAGAAAACTGGATATCCGTATTCAGAAGAATGAAACCATATCCTTTTTTTTTTTTTTACCATCTACAAAAATCAATTCAAAATAGATTACAGACTTGAAACTATGAAGCTATTGGAATAAAACACTGGAGAAATGCTATAGCACATTGGTCTTGACAAAAATTTGGGGGTAAGACCTTAGAAGCATGGGCAACAAAGCAAAAATAGAAAAGTGGAATTATATAGAAGCTAAGATGCTTCTGCACAGCAAATGAAATGATTAACAAAGTGAAGAGACAGCCTACAGAACGGGAGACAGCAAGGATTAATAACCAAAATGTAGAAGGAATTCAACTCAATAGTTAAACAAACATACACACACAAATAATTCCAGCAAAAGATGGGAAAAAGACCCAAATAAACACATCACAAAAGAAGACACTCAAATGGCCAAAAGGTATATTAAAACAATGTTCAGCATCATTTAATCATCAGGAAAATGCGAATCAAAACCACAGTAAGATGCCATCTCACCCCAGTTAGAATAGCTGTTATGAAAAAGACACAAAAATAACAAATCCTGATAAGGATATGGAGAGAGAGGACCCTCATACACTGCTGGTGGGAATGTAAATTAGTGCTGCCATTATGAAAACATATAGGGAGTTTCCTCAAAAACTAAAAATAGAATCATGCGATCTAGTGATCCCACTGCTAAGTACAGAGCCAAAAGAAGGGAAATCCATGTGTCAAAGAGGTATCTTCGCTGCCGTGTTCATTGCAGCGCTGTTCACGATAGCCAAGATATGGACTCAACCTACCTGTCCATAACAGATGAATGCTTAGAGAAAATGTGGTTATGTATACACAATGGCATACTGTTTAGCTACAAAAATATGACATCCTGTCATTTTCAGCAACATGGATGGAACTGGAGGTCATTATATTAAGTGAAATAAGCCAGGCACAGGAAGACAAATTTTGAAAATTCTCACTTGTATGTGGGAGTTAAAAAACATAAATTTCATGGAGGTAGAGAGTAGAATGGGGATTACCAGAGGCTGGGAAAGGAAGGGGGCATGAAAACAAGTTGGTTAATGGACACACAAAAAAACAGCTAGATAGAATAAGTTGTAGTATTCAGTAGTATACTGGAAGAATTATAATTAGCAACAATTTGTTGTGTATTTCAAAATAGCTAGAAGAGTAGAACTAAATGGTCTCAGCACAAAGAAACAAATATTTGAAGTGATGGACATCTCAGGTATCCTAAGTTGATCATTACATGCAACAAAATGTCACATGTACCCCCAGAATATGTGCAAGTATAATACACCAATCTAAAAAAACACTGAGTTGAGAAGGGCTCGGAGGCCCTGAGAGAAGGGGCCCATGACAGTAGTGTGTCTGCTCTGTGCATGGAGGATCAGCGTGGTGGCCCAGCTGGCAGCTTGCTCCTTCTATTCCTCCGATCAGGAAACCACTGAGATCCCTTTAAGCCATGACTTTTGTGGCCGCATAGATATTCCCCTTTGCCCTTATCTAAATTGAACAGCTTCATACATGTAAATCCACGTGGACCCTTCTGGATCTGAGGTGTCGCATAATATGACAAAAGGGCCACGACTGAGCTGCATGGCAGTGGGGGAGCAGGAGAGTTAACATGAGAAATGGTTCAGGACTCCCCTCTGAAGCTGCAGGCTGAGTCTGAGGAACGGGGCCATATTTGAAGCTACGAAACACATGTTTTGGGAATGTCAGTTCTCTTCTGTAATAAAAAGTTTAAAGCCTTGGGCTTATGCACATGAAAACAAACATCGTATGGATTAAAATAAAACACATACATTCACATGATCCGTAAAAAGAAAACAGAGAATTGTAAAGAAAGGTAGTGCTTGCCCAACCTACTCTGCTCCCTAAACAATACCTGAGTTCCGTCTCGTCTACCATTAGTAGAACTCCATGGAAAACTTGGAAAGCACAAGAGAACAGAACCAAGAAAGTGACAAGCAAATAGAAGTTTAACAGGAAAAAGAAATACTGATTGAGGCCTCAGGAACTTGTCTGTGCAGAGGAACAGCAACACTTAGCCGGAAGTTAAGCTGTGATTCCAGGGGAGCTCTAGAGAAGGGCCCTGTGGGACATGTTAGCATGAACTCTGTTGAGTCTCCTGCCTGAAAGGGCACCCTTTGTGCTGGCAGGGAAGGCAGGGAAGAAAACCTTATTTCTCTCCTGTACTTTGTCCTTTATCAGACCATAGCTATTCACTGCTACAGTCACTATCCTCCAAATGGCCTTTAGGGAAGTATATTCATTTGACAAGTGTTTTATTGAGCTACTTGTCAAGCATAGTCTAAATTCAGCAGTTCATTTAATCTCACACAAGCACATCGGACCCATTTTGCCCATGACTCCCTCAAGCCTGGTTCTCCTCTGCTACAGCCCATCTCAGGCAGTGCTCCATCATCACCATCACCCTGTGATCCAGGTCAAAAGCTGGGCATCATTCTTATTCTGGATCACCCTTCATCACTGTGTCCATCTCTAAGTCCTGCCCAATCCAGGGATCAAAGACCAAGCTGGGACCAAGCAGATCCTGGACAGAAGAGACCCCTGATCTTCCCCCTCTCCAGACTTTCTAGCTGAGACTCCACCAGTTTGTAGCATCTGCTTCTTCCTCTAAAGAAGAAACCTCTGGGATTTGCTTTCCCAGGGTCTTAGCAAGCTGGCCCTCTTCTCCAACTTTCCCCGATGTCAGCAGTGCTGGGCCCCTGGGGCAGGGGTGACAAAGTCCAGCCCTTTGGCACAGCCAGCATCGCTGAGGCAGGGCAAGTGCCTCCTCCCAGTGGAAGGGGCTGGCACAGGCTCACACTGGGCTAGTTCTTGGTGTGATTGAACATCCCTTAGGCCTGTCTATTAGCCAAGCACTCTCCTTCTTCCCAGGGCTTCTCTGAATGCCCAACAGCCTTTAAACCAGCAGTTCTCAACCTGTGGGTCATGACCCCTCTGGGGGTCAAACAACCCTTTCATAGGGATCACCTACAACCATCACATACAACCCGTACAAATACAGGTATATGAAAATAATTTTATGGCTGGGGGTCACCACAACATGAGGAACTATATTAAAGGGTCACGACATTAGGAAGGTTGAGAACCACTGCTTTAAGCAAATCCCTTCTCTTGATGGGATCAGCCAGCACCACTTTCTGTTGCTTACAAACAAGGATCTTGCCCAAATGTCGGTGATGGTTCCAGATATCATTTCCTGATGAGGAGAAGGGAAGGGGCAGAATTGTGGGTGATGCCTTTGAAGTCATCTCTGGGACAGGGACTGGGGAAGACAAGTCATCTGCAGATGGAGCCAGAGCAGGAAATACAAGCCTGCCCAGGGTGGAGAGCTCACAGCCGAGGAAGAAGGAAAGGGGCTGAGGGGAGTCTGGGGACTCGGGCGTCAGTGTGGACCCCAGATGAGGACAGGAGCAGTGGGTGGGAAAGCAGAGGCACTGGGCTGACACACGACATCAGAGACTGGGCAGTCCATAGCACCCTGCACATGCTCCTGGGTCAATGCCGTTAGTCCTTGCCGGACAGGCAGAAGCCAGTGGAGCTGCCTGAGCATCCCCAGTTTCCTGTGACTTCACTATGACCTCCATGTCTGGGCCACCCACCTTGTCCTTGGTTTTCAGTGACCCCCCAAGCCTCGACCTTCCCCCATACACCCTTGTTCTCTCTTCCTGGCCCTGGACACCAGGACCCACTAGGCTTCAACTCTTTCTTCCAGAGGACCCAGGTGATGCTTTGCTTGATGATACACATGACTGGCCTCAACTTCCCTCCTGCCTGGGATAAGCTGGGCTGCAGCCGCCTGCCCCCTCCCAGCCTTGGCTGGTCCCAGCAGCTGGTACCCTGACTTCCAGCCTACCTCTCCCTCTCTCTGTCTGTATTCTACCCGCCTCTTTTCCCTCCAGATCATTTAATTCCAGAATAAGTGGTAGAGGGAATGTGTAAAATTGGTATGTTTGTTTGTTTTATTTTTTTAAGGATTAAAGTGATGTTGTTCAAAGTGGTGACAACACCCTCCACCCTGCTCCCAGAATGCAGACTTGTGTGGCTGGGGCTAACTGATCATCAGGACCAACTTGATCAGCACAGGACACAAGTCTGGAGAAAGGAGCGGAGGATTCATAAATGCTGCGCTGACTGCATCTTCTACAGCAGGCTGCAGACACCACGGGTGCTTCCAAGGCTGGGAGAACCAGTGCTTGAGAGGATGCTGAAACTTCTTTCTGTACAAGAACCTCTTATGTGGCAGACTGTTTCAGGAAGAAAATATCGTTGCTTAAGTTGGAAGTATTTCATCAAGAATCCAAGACTGGAATGGCCTGTCAGCACAGGCAGGGAGGGGTCGCCAGCAAGATGCTACCAGCTCTCTGTCACAGGGATGGTGACCCCACCTAGACTGTCACCCCAGGTCCTCGCACATACAGCCCCTCTCACTGCTCAGGTCTTCACCAAATGTTACCTCTTGCGGAAAACTCCTTTGACTGTCTGAGCTGGTACGGGGGCCTTTTGGCCATCACTCTTCGTCTCGTGGCCCCTCTCCCTTTCTGAAATCCTCTTTTCTGTTTGTACTTTCATCTCATGACTTCTTTACTGTTCATCCATTGGACTGAAAAGTCCACAAAAGCCAAGGTGAAGGTTTTCTCTCCTGTGTTCCCAGGACCCGGCACGCCTAGTTTTTCCATGAATATTTGCTGAAGGAGACAGGGGGTAGTCGCAGGGAGGACCCCTGTGGGATTTCAGATGGGGGACGGTTGTTATGATCTGTGGGGGTGGCTCTGCCAGCGTGGCAGCCAGCTCTGAATCTCGGTCCTGCTGGGACCTGTGAGAGCCCCCTGAAAACCCACCTTCGGCTCATGAAGAATCAGACATCTGTGCCCTTCCACAAATGGGGGCAGAATCTTGAAGGCACAGTGTGGCACATTGAAAGAACATGTGCCAGGGACACAAAGCCAGGGTCAGGCCAGGACTGGCACCAGCTCTGTGGCCAAGGGCTATCTCTGGCACGGTGGGAGAGCAGGAAGATAGCCAGTTCCCAGGTGCTGCATGTGACAATGTCCATTTTGCTACCCCAGTTTCACCAGCAGTGAATACATGCCTGCCATGGGCGTGTTTCCAGTGTCATCCAGGGTCAGTGTTGCAAGGAGGAGCTTTTGAATATTGGAAGATGTCTAAATAGGTGTAACTTCTGGAAAAGTCAAGAGTCTGGCATAGGAAGGCTGGAGGAAGGCTCAGGGCTGGGGAGTCTTTCTATCTCACCATTTCCCAGGCATGGCATGACCCCAGAGACACTGAGCCCAATCTCAAACCCAAACCCCTCGCACAGCCCAATTTTGCTGCTCCTCTTGAGCCCTGCCTATGTGTCTCCAGCACCCTTTATCCCGCTGCACGAGGTGGATGGCTGTGACCAACCACACTCCGTGCTCTTCAGCTGTACTCCCAGGGACCTCAGGCAGGTGCCCTCTCTTCTCTGTGCCTCCTTGAAGGCTTAGCCTGGGGCAATCTTGGGATGAGGTGAGATGGGAAGACTCCCCATCCCCGAGCCTTCTTCCACCCTTCCCATGCCAGACTCTTCACTTTTCCAGAAATAACACTCATTTAGACATGCTCCAATGTTCGAAGACAAGAGCTGAATCAAAGGCACCAGGTGGCCATGGAGGGAAGCTCTGCACACCCTTCCCTCTGCAGGGGAAGCTTCTCCTGCCTAACTTTTGCTGGACAAACCCCACTCATTGCTCACTTCCTCAAGGAGCTTCCTCTCGGCCCAGATGAGCCAAGGCCCTGCCATCTGAGACCCTTCACATCTCTCTTACATCTGCTGTGTGGGCCTTTCAGTATGGCTTTCTCTCTCTCCCACTGGACTTACTGTTAACATCATGCATCTATGAATGACAAGAATCCATTCTGAGAAATGCACCACTCAGCAAACTTATCATTGTGCACACACCAAGGAGTGCTCACACAAGCCTAGATGGTGGAGCCCACCACACAACATATGGTAATGGCCTATTGCCCCAGGCTACACACCTGTACAGATGGTTGGTGTGCTAAATACTGTAGGCAGTTGCAACACAGTGGTAAGGATTTGTATGTATAACCATAGACATAGAAAAGGTAAAGTAAAAATGAGGTATTATAATCTTACAGGAGCACTGTCATATATGCGATCCATCATTCATAGAAACATCATTATGAGTCATAGGACTGTAGCACAGACTGAATTCACAGTCTGAATAGTACAAGCTCACGACTCAATCTTTATTGCCCCTGTCTTACAGTTGAGAAGGCAATGTCCTTAGCCCAAGGTCATGTGAACTTGACCTGTGTCTGCATTACCCTCACTCTGCAGCCTGCCACTGGCTTGTGCACTCAGACATGATGCAATGCAAGGACTACCAACTGGTATCAGATACCATCCCCTTCTACTCACTGAACTTCTGGGAGGCTCTCTCCTGCCCATGTGCTAGTTGACAGAAAGGGAGCACTGGTGACAGATGCAGTCCACAGTCCTGTTTGGCCGGTGAGCATTGTTTTAGTAGAATTTACATGAGCCAGGGTCAGCAGATATGCTACAATTTTCAAGCTCCTCCTCCATCCAACCTCCATTTTTAGTTCTTAGGTTGCAACAAAAGAGTTAATGCTATCTGCGTGGAGTTTGTAAGATTTTGAGCCTTTAATGCCTGGACTAGCTGGCTCTGGACCTTAATTACACTTATGACACAGACATTTTTGTCCCTTTCTTCCCCCCATGGACCTTTCCTCCCCCCTCAATGAACCCAGTGCATGCTGGGACCCAGATCCCCCATGATCAACAAGAAGACCCGTGTTAGAGTATGACAGTCCCATCTGCTGTGTCAGTCTATGTAACGGTTATTTAGAGTATTTCTAGGATAAGCATTCAAAGATGTGTGGAGACCCTCAGGAAAAAAGAAAAAAAAATGATGCCTACAAAAATACCTTGTATTATTCTGAAGAATTTAAACCATATGTTTCTGCTTCTTTTACTGATTCTTTTACAAGTAAACCATTAAAACACACTCCTCTAAGAGCTGTTTGATGTCCCAAGAGCTCCCAAATATTTTACAAGCTGTTTGTCTTAGAATCAAAAGGATGTGTTTGACTTACCTAAGAGGTGTGGAAGGTGTTCAAATCCAAAGGATTTTCTTTCACAACCTTTGAATTGGACGCAACAAATTGCCTGCCTCTAACTCTTCGTGATGGATAAAATTTGTAACTGTTGTGGTGAAACCAATCTGATTTGGTTTCTGGGTGCCTTAGAAAGAATGTCCCTGGAGGGAGCCAGGACTTTAGGAAAACTGTAAAGTTTGTAAATCTGGCTTTTCTGATGCTGGGTACTATTCTCTCGGTTGAATGTTGCTACGGAACAAACAAAACACAACTGAAGGTTGGTGTTAATCACAGGTTTCTCCCAAAGACGCCCGCTCATGTTTTCTTTTACAAGTTTCTTTTTTAATTCCAGTCAGCAGAGAATAATCATATCACCCCATCAGGCAGACATGAGTCCAACAGAAAGCAGACCATCAACATTTTTGTTAGCCTGCACAATCTAGTGGAGAATTCATACGTGATTTCAACTCGGCCCATTCAAAACAGCTGTGATTCTCCCACCTCCAGTTTCTGAGGCTTTTACCAGATATGTTTCCCTTCCATAGTATTATTTTTTATTTGCAATAAATAAATGAATGTAGTCGTAGCTTACACATCTCAGCTTGTAGAGTAGTTTACCCTTTACAGATTCCCCATGAATTATCTTAATTCTTATTTACTTATTGTTCTTACAAAATCCCTGGGACAGTCTTCTCACCATCCCCATCATCCAGAGATAGTAACTCCCAGGTGAGAAGTTTAGTAAGGACAAAACCCAGACTCAGTTTCCTTGAGCAAAAAATGAATGCACTTTCTGCTGAGGGGTTCTCAAGTATAAAATACTTAACTGAGCCCTGCAGTGCAGTAAATCCACATGATCGGTGAGTGAAGGGGTGACTCTCCAGAGCTCACGAAGCTGGAGAAAGGCAGGTAGCTACCTGGGAGGTGGTCACCTAGCCAGCCCATGGTAAGGTCAGCCCAGGTGCAGAGCCAGCCTTGCGGTAAGTGATGAGACCCTGCAAGGCTGAAGGGAGAGTGCAGGTGGAGCTAATCAGGTTCATCATACTTCAAGAAAAATAAACCAGTCAAATTCAGAGACTCAGACAATTGCTTAATTATCAAGGGTAAAGAGTAGCCTTGGGCACCTGGATTTTTTCACTGTGAAAGAGCTGTTGAGACAAAAGCCAGTGTTTTGCTGTAATTATGGGTTATTCAATACTTAGCTGTGTTGGTTGATTCGATGGGGAATACAGCCTAGGCCTCCTGATACAGCATGACAGTGAGCATGAGCACTCTGTCTGGGTCTGGCCATGTGTCCCCCATGCCCACAGCACAGCAACAGGGTGGCCCGATGGACTCCTTTGTTCCCCAGGTCCTTGAAGATCCAGAAACACATACATCCTTACAGGATCAGAACAAGTGTTCACAGACGACAATACTGAGCCCTTTTACAGAAGTCCCACCAAGCTTGAGCTCCCACAGCAAGACAGCCTCTTGTCTAATTTCTCCTGCTGAGGGAGGATTGCAGGTGGTCAGCCATTGTGCTTTCTGTCTGTCATCCAGCAAAACTGCCCTGGGAACCTCCAGCAACAGGCTGATTGAAATGGCTTCCTTGAAATTCTTATGCAAAACGTCTGTCACTTAAAAAAAATGGAAAGGACTTTTTAATATCCTTAACATGGTCACAGCAGCCTTGGATTATCAGAGGTCCAATGTTGCCAGTGTTGTTCTGGGAGATGACAGTCCACTTTACACCCACCTCCTCGTGGTCAGCCCTGCATGGAAGGGCACTGTAGAAACTCCATTTATGCCCACACCTCAGCCTGGAATCCCAAGCCTGTTTCTCATCCAGATGCCCAATCTCTGGTTATCCTGCCTTGGCACAGTGTTCTGGGTAGCACTGCACCTGTGCTCTCCTACCTGACACACACACACACACACACACACAC
>NW_003852500.1:7187310-7187576 GCF_000181295.1 Otolemur garnettii
CTCTCTCTCTCTCTCTCTCTTTAGGAACCCATCCTCTGTGCATTACTGCAGTGACATAGGCTGCTGAGAAGGAGTTCTCACTGTTTTCATCCTCACATTGATGCAAATCTTGGCCACCAAGGCCTCTTTCTCTCAGGTTACACCTTCTGTGTTTTCCCCTGACCCCCCAGCACTGTGTGCTAATTACAAGTGTGGAATTCAGAGTTTGCCTTCAAATCCTGTCTCCCCTGCAAGCTATGTGAGAGACCGTGAGCAATTTCTTGAAA
>NW_003852500.1:7187768-7195787 GCF_000181295.1 Otolemur garnettii
GCCTGGCTTGATCATCTGGCCCAATTTTAATTTAACATGAAAACAACTTATTTATCTCAAAGGATGGCTGACAAGGATCAAATGAAACCATTCATACGGGACCTGACGTTTTCTGAACATTGTCCCTCTCTTGTTGCTGTCTGTCCATCACAGCCATAAACTTCAACGCCCATCCCATTAGGAGGCATTTTAAACACTAGGACTGGGGCTGCTCTGTCTTCTCACAGACAAGGCACTTCCTTGTAGTGTTGAACCATGCCAGAAGGTTCCAGACTCTTGGAATTTGCTTCCCTATCCAGGTCATGCTGCACAGAGTCAAGGACCAGCTCTCTGACCTTAGAACAGGCCTCCTCAGCCCTACGTGGCTGGAAACCATCACATTTTGCCCCACCCAGGTCAACGAACCCCTACTCTGGTTCACTTTTCCTCAGCCCACCCTCAGCCCAGTATTGCCAGTTTTAATTGTCACATGGAGACATAGAGAAGGTTATTTCTAAGGTGGCTGAAAAAGAGGTTCCTACTGATGTCATCCAAGACAAAGCAGAATATTAGAAGCCTGATTCTGCTTTTTTTTTTTTTTTTTTGAAAGAGTCTCACTCAGTCACCCTGGGTAGAGAGCCATCATGTCATAGCTCACAGCAACCTCAAACTCTTCGGCTCAAGAGATCCTCTTGCCTCAGCCTCCCGTGTAGCAGGGACAACCGGCACCTGCTACCACACGAGCTGCTTTTTCTATTTTTAGTAGAGACAGGATCTCACTTTTGCTCATGCTGGTCCTGAAGTCCTGAGCTCAGGTGGTCCACCCACCTCAGCACCCCAGAGCACCAGGATTACAGAGGTGACCCACCATGCCAGACATAGAATCCTCCACATTTGTTTAAACTCTGTCCACATCTCCCCAACAATAGTCCCTGATTACCCGCTCCCTAGTCCTCACCCCCTATGCATTAGTTTGCCAGGACCACTGCAGCAAAGCACCAGACTGGGAGGCTCCCACCGCAGAAATCAACTGTCTCAAAGTTCTGGAGTCTGGAAGACCAAGGTCAAAGGTGTCAGCAGGGTTGGTTTCTCAGAAGGCCACTCCTTGGACGTAGAGTGCTGCCTTCTCTGTGTTCTAACATTATCTTCTTATGGCTATCTCTGTGTCCACATTTCCCTTTTTTACAAGGACACCAGTTACATTGGATTGGGGCTCATTCTAAAAATCCCAGTTTAACTTACTATAAAGACCCTACTTCTAAGTAAGGCCACATTCTGAGGGGCTAGGACTGAGGACTCCAGCACATCTCTTTTGGAGGATACAATTCAGGCCACAACACTCTCCTTCCCACTGGAAAAGCTTACACCACCCCTATCCTCTCTTCACCACTTGCATCCTTCCTGATCTCTCATCCCTTCCCACTTCCAGACATTTACTATTTCTTCAAAATATTTCATAATCAAAATTCTTAGTTCTCAAAATAACCCGGTCTTTGAAAGGATAAACCAACTCCCTGCCATGAGGTCAGGGCAGAATAGGGCTGGGCTTTTGGGCTCTGGTGCCAGTCCTCATGCTCCATGTGATGGAGACAGAATCCCAGGGGCAAGTCTTTGGCAAGTACCAAGGGTCAAAGCCATGGCCAGGGACAGCAGCACACACTAAACTGAAAGGATTCTCAGGGCACTGAGCTTGGAAGACAAAGGCTATGTCCATAGGTGGCCTCCGTGAGTCAAAAGACATGTGACTGGTAGTCAGGAAACATGAGACAGAGAGAGAGGTCTCACTGCAGCACATGGGCCCCTCTATTCCCTTGTGCTGTGAAATACAATGACGCAGCTTGCATGGATCTGTGTGTACTGCAACGTGCTGAACATTTTTCTACTAATGAAGAAAAGACCTCAGATCTATTGCCTCTTCACCTTTTGCAAAACCTCAAGGGCTCAGACATATCAGGGCATGTGGAAGGGCAGCCTGAGAATAGAGTCTACAGATGTCTTCCCACTGCCTGGCAATGGCTTTCCTCTCCTGGGCAACTGCACAAACCACACACCTCTGTCCTCCTCACTCCCTCTCCCCCTGCTCCAGAGAGCTGACCTCTTCTCCCGCTCTGTAGAGAACAAGGGGTTATTGGAAGGGAACACCAGCTTCTGTGCCTACCATGTGCCCTCCCCCACCTGACTCAGGCATCCCCTCCAATTTTGAAAACCCCTGCCCTAAATCTTCTCAGAAACAATACCTGAATGGATATCTTTTCTCTCTCCTAAGTCAAATCTCTTCTTCCCAACTGAATCATTCCAATTCATTGGCTTTTGAACACTCTCAAATCTACTCCCTAAGCCACAACCAGAAACCCTCCACCGAGCCCTCCCATACTGGTTTTCCATTCCCACAGCCAAACTTTTTGCATAGTATCTCTCTCCCCTATTTCTTTCTTATTTTTCTTTTTATTTATTTATTTATTTATTTTGCAGTTTTTGACTGGGGTCAGGTTTGAAACTGCCATCTCTGGTATTTGGGGCCGGTGCCCTATCCCTTTAAGCCACAGGCACTGCCCTCTCCCCCCTATTTCTTACTCATAAGGAATATGACTGAATAGGAAGCATTGTCTAGGAGCGTGATGTCACAGACGGAGACTATAGAGCCATCTCAGCCCACAGTACCACGACGAGAGGCAGCTCCTGGGTTAGTCTCCTCTTTCCCCCCTGCCTGTGGTACCATTGAGGCCACATGGGCCAAACATGGCTGTGCACTGTATGGAACACAGCAGCCTTCAGGCCCTCTCTGATGTCTGCACACTCCTCTCTCTGCACCTGCTGTCCTGCTCCCCCTGCCCAGAAGAATGTCCTCAGCTGTGGCTTGCTGTAAGGGGCAGCGCTCTACACTGTGGGAAAATGCAAGTTGTGAATTGGCTTTCCGGAGTAAACCTGAGCATGATAGATGCTACAGAATCTCCTGGGCCCAGCAAATTTGATCAACGTCTAGGCAAATCAAAGAGCCAAGATCCCCAGACAGGACCCCACAGATGAGGAACATCAGAGTTTGGGGAGGTCTGGGAAGCCAAGCCAAAGATGAACTCTTAGCAATGGCTACATTTCCCAGTGGGAACCCCTTCTCCTGGAATGAGAGAAAACAGAGTTGTAAGCACACTCCATGGACATGTGTCTGGTCCTGCTTGACTTTGAGAAGGACTACAGAGAACAGATTCACCGCGACTTTCTAATTCAATCCAGCCTCATGAGCCTATTTTATTCAACATTCACTCAGATCTCTGGTAACCAGAGATTTAGGTGGTGTGTTAGGGCTCTGAGGGCAAAGGATCACCAGCATTTGGCTTGTGCTCTAACCTCTCTGGTGTTCCTGAGCCCCAGCTCCAGAAACAGGTACTGGCTCAGCAGCACAGACCTTAAAGCAGGTGGATACTAAAACAAGGCTGAAGAATGGATTCCAGGCCTCATTTTAAAGAGGTGCAAGACCCAGCCTTATATCTCACCAGCATGTCTCAGAATTCCTGTCTTCAACCAAACCATTAATAAAATCTCTGAGCAGGGAAACTCTAGTTTAGTTTTAACGCTGAGTTTTCTTAATGACAGAAAGTAACTTCCCTACTGTCCCCAGCAAAGTCCCCCAAACCCTCTTGCCTTTTCTTCTGGGCTGTATCTTTCCATCCTCTTAATCATTTCTGGGGCCATTCCTAAGACTTCCTCTGGCTTCTCTCAATCCCCCCAAAAGCCTTCCTTCTGCACTATATAAAAGGCAAGCTGGAACAAGCTGCCCCCAGAAGGCTCTGGCTTTGTATGGCCTGCAATTTTTCAAGAATGAAAAAAAAATAATTATACAAAGCCAAAAACTTTCTTTGAGAAATGAGTCAGCAGCACTAAGGCAACTCCCCACGCAGTGGATTTGATCTCCACGGGCTTGATACCTTGGCTCTGCTTTAGACACTTCATACCTGGGGAAAGGTCTGAAACGTTAATGCCGCAGGACTCGGCCACAGTTTACAGAAAGCACCTTTGCTTTCAAAAGCTTCTGTGTTAATCAAAGGTGATTAAAACCAGGTCCCCGCCAAGGGCATTCTTTCACAGCTTCAAATAAGTAAAGCAAAGCAGAGATGATTATCTGGCCAGCTCAGCAGAGATTTGCTCCTTTCTATAAAAATATACATGCTGACAAAACAAGAGCTGTAGATTTACAATTTGTCTGATTTGATCACCTTTCAGCACAGGAAAACCTGGCTTGTATATCCCATTAGAAGGGCTGCCATGAGGCTCGTCCATAGAAGACAAGGCCCAGCCTGGGACCCAAGACCAGAGATCAAGCTCTGATGTCACCTTAAATGTTACCTTCAAGATCCAGTTTGAATGTTCCAGCCCCCTAAGCAGAAGTGTTCTCCTGCTCTCTCCTGAAATCCTCTGGTGGGCCCTGTTCAGCATGGGGTCTGTTGTGACGTATGTGTCTGTCATAGACCATGAGTTCTTGCTTCTTCAGTGAAAGTGCATGAAACGTTTCTGAACTGCCACAGGCTTCTCCCTGCAAAACTAGAACGCTGTTCTTTCTTTTAAAGAGATATGAAATTTAAAGATTCATTATCTCCATTTCTGTCTGGACATAGCAGTCCCCATGCAGGCTATTGACAAGGCAATTAATTGTAAGACAGATTGACCCAAAGGGCACCTTTTTTCATGCGTGGGGCTTAGGCAAAGAAGTCACAAGCTCATGGAAACAGAAGCCATGTGGAAGCCAGAGGTAAAAAGATGCTTCTAGAGAACACGTCCAGTCCTGTCACAGCACCCCCTCGCTTTCCCATAGAGGCCTCAGGAAAGGATGTTTTCAACCTTATTAGAAATCAAGAACATGCACATTAACACAATATTTTCCAATTATAAAATTAGGAATTTTTTACAAAATAATAAACAATTTTGATAAGGCTGAGATCTGATGACTACTTTCAAATACTACTTTGCATATGGCAGAGAGGAGGGTGGATATGGTGGTATGCATTTTCAAAAAACAGAATATTTTCAAGGGAAGTAGTCAGAGATATAGACAAAGATATATGCTTTAATATATTTACTGAAGTCCTATTTTAAAAACAAGAAATTGAAAACAAACCCAAAGGTGTAGTAAGCATGGTGATATATTAGTGTGTGCTAAGCTATGTAGAAATAACATGTAAGTGTTGAAATTTCAGTGGCTCCACACAACACAGGTTTATTTCTCACTTAAAATATGATGTGGGCTGGTCATCTCCAGGCAGCTCTCTTTCAAGCAGTGATCCTTGGATCCAACCTGTGGTTCTGCAGTGGCTGATAAAGGGACAGATCAGCCAAGCACAGAATTGGCATCCGTAATTTCTGCCCACAGTTGTCTAAGACTTAAATTGCAAGGGAGCTTTGGAAATGCCAGACTTGCCAAGTGCTCAGAGAGAGAAAATGGCATGGGGAACCCATGGCATTGACTCTGCCACCAATGAATTAGTGAAACATCACAGGTTCACATATGGCAGCACATGCAGCCATTGGAAGCATGTTCCCAAGGAGTGTTTAATGAACTGTGAAAATCTCCACAACCTGTGATGGAAGACACAATAGGGAGGTCATGATAAATAACGAGAGAAAGTGCACCATTCCTGGAACACACAAATGTGTAATTGTGTATGTATGCACTTGACACCAATTAACTGGATTGTTTCTGGGTTGAAGGGATTTTTCCCTTCTTCAGTCTTTCCCAGCTTTCCCCCAACTTCTCTTCAAAAAGCATGCACCCTTATCCCAATAAAATATAAGGTAAAGTTATTGGTTAAGAGCATGATGACTACGCTACATGTAATACGTGTAACCAGTAATAATGATAAAGTGGCATGAAGCAAGCAAAGCAATAAATGCATCTATCCCAATTCTTAGAACAGGGTCAGGGCACTTTTCCCATCACTCCAGCAGCGCCCTGAGCAGCCGCACTGACGTGAGGCATTCTACAGGGTATAGGAGGCCTAGAAAGAACTGATAGTGTGGTGTCCTGGCAGGGGGTGGGTGCAGGCCCGGAGGTGGAAGACAGGGCTGTTTTTCTCACTTTCACATAAATTATGGCTCCTGGAAGGGGAAACTTCACCTCTCAGCGCCTACTTTTTTTTTTTTTCTCCAGGGTTGTCCTGAATACATAAAACAGTGTTCCCCAAATGAGTTTTGAAGGTATTCAGTGATAAAAGCATTCCACAACCTTGGGACAAGCTGGACTAAATCGAGATAAGCAGCCTACTTTACTGCGGGGCGGATTCCAGCTCTGAAGACACTGATGTGTTTCCTTAGTCTCCAGGAGTCTGACATGCTCTGTGGCATTCTGCAAATTTCTTGACCGAGGGATCCTTTTTCTAGGAAACTTATTGAATTAGAACTCTGCTAAATACTATGGGAAAATGTTTGCTTAGATAGTTCTATGAAATGTATGTGTAATATATTAGCTTCAGTGAAGGTTTGTTAGTTCTGCATTATTCGAGGGTATTTTGTAGGACTGGAAGTTCACGTGGCAGGGTCTCAGCAGGAGCCTGCACCGTGTGGGTTCTGTGATTCCGCCTTGACACATCTGGAGGACAGCCAAGATGGGCCACTGGGAATTGTCTTCATGAAGAATCAGGATTGTCCTGGGATGAGCTTCGTCCTATGGAGAAGACAGGAGAAATTTATAGGCTTGGGATGATTCAGAAACACTGTTGGGTCTGTCACCAGGATTGTCCTCAAGGTCACAGAATCCACTTAAATTCTAGGACAAAGACTTGTAATAAAGCTGCGTCCTGACTGAAGGGGATGAGGCCCCGTGGGCAGGAGACTTGATCAGCATGAGCTTTAGCTGTTTAAGGTGATGGCCCAGACCGCAGGCATCAGGGAAAAGGCAGACGTCACACAGAGGCTCAGAAATGCATGAGTCACCCCCAGGGTCTCCCCGACTGTAGGGAAGGGACTAGATGGGGGAAGGAACAGAACTTTGGACACACTGTTTTCTGTCTCTTTTCATCACTATGGCCACCCCTACTGGTATCTGGTGTGGCTCTAGAAACACAAGAGTCAGAGCTCTTGAGAAGCATCTAGTACAGTGCCTGGAATACAATAACTACAAAATCAAATGACTACAGAGACCAGGCAGGCAGGACATCAGGTAAAGCAAAGAGTCCAAGGACTGGTGGGGACTGTGACCAGTTGGAAGGCATTGGCCCCATTCAGAAAGAAAAGTATTGACTTACCTCTCATGAATTGCTGTTATGCAATCATCTGGGTCCATTGATGTTAGGCCTTCCAGTTGTTAAAAAAAAACCCAGGAACTCAGCTGTTTAAAATAAGATGTGTCTTATATCAAACTGGTTAACATAGCCTACACCTCACTTACTTACTGTGTTAAGACACATGCTACTCAATAGATTAAAATCAGCACATTGTACTCCATAAATGCATTAATGTACATAGTTATTATTTAATAAAAAAATTATTAAGATACTGTCTGCCTAGGTGTATTACAATAATAATGTTATTGTTCAACTGTATTTATAAGCATTAAATACATCTTCCTCTAAAAAATTATTAAGAGAAAAAAATTAAAAAATAAAATAAAATGAGATGTATCTGCAATCAGTCAGATCTGAATTTTGAATTGCAGATCTGCAAATCTGCACTCTGAATTTTATCAGGTTCCAATGTGAGTTTCTCCTTACTTGGCAAAACCTGAATCATCTTTTACCTTCTTTTCACATTCCACACAATCCTTCCACACAGCCTCCTGTGTCTACTTTCAAATACCCCCACAATCTGACCCTCTCACCTTCTGTACCCTAGCCCAGATCCCCTTCAACTCTCCCAGCATTCCTGCAGTCTCATCCTCTCCTAAACTCTACACTCCATAGGCACCAGAATGAACTTGTTAATGCAAAAATTGGGTCACATCAAAAGCCTTCAATGTCCCCTTGTTAGATGTATAGTCAAAGCTGAAGCCCATACCGCTTCATAGGGTCTCCACACCCAGCCTGCCCTGTTCGCCCTACTTCAGGCCCCACCCCA
>NW_003852500.1:7195856-7198279 GCF_000181295.1 Otolemur garnettii
CTCTGGGAGTAGGCACTCTCCACTTCCCTGTCAGAGACACCCTGGGCTCAGCCATTCACAGGACTTCCATCCTCACCCCCGTCAGCTCATTGCTGTTCTCAGTGCAGACTTCTCTGAGCAAAGTATTTAAAGTTACATGCATCCCCCAGCCTCCCCAGCCTTCCTCATCTCCTCCCTCTGACTTGCTTTTCTCCGTAACACCATCACTACTCCACACACTTTACATTTTCCTCATTTACTTCTTTATACTGTGTCTCCTGAAATGAGAACACAAGGCTTTGTGAGGAGAGGAGTTGGGTCTGTGTTGTTCAATGCTATGCTTCCAGTCCACGGGACCTAAAAAATAAACTCTAAAAGAAAATAAAGGGAGGAGGAAAAAGGAGAAAATATTCTACAAAGAGGATAAAGGAAAAAATATTTTACAAAGATGAGCTGAATCACCAAGTGAGAACCCATACAATGGTTCTAGAGGATAAGGTTTTTTTTCAGGGCCAAAGCAGAGTCCAAGAGCAAGCTCAGGACAGAAGAGAAGAATTCTCAGAGAAGAATTGAGCAGAAGGACAGTGTCATTGTCCCTGGTGTAAAATTTCTTGTTTGCCTGTGTGTGTCACCCTCCCAGCTCTGATCATCCAGGCAACACCAAAAGGTCAGAGCTCTCCTAGCTATGAAGGAGCGAGCTCTAGACCAGGGGAGCATTTGAGTATTTTCTCATTTGTTCTCCTCTTTTCCTTCTTTCCATAATTATGTTCTATTTTCTGGGGGCTGGGAATATAGCCAGATGACCCTCTCAGCCATGTTTGGGCCCAAGATTTTCCTTCTCTAAAATAAGAGCGACACCTCTCTCAAATGCCTTGAGCACTGGTTGTATAGGACAAAACGATGCTAAAATTCATCAGGAACTGAATTTTCTATGAACAAGTGAGATATTTCTGTTCAAAACGTGGACTCCATGGAGATGAAGCAAATTCATCGCCTGTAAGACACACGGTGGTAGCCCTCTCTGTGTGTTAGCGTACAATAGGAAAATGATCACCACACTGGGCAAGCAGGATGGATTCATGACTCCCTGGATATTGATGGGAGATATGTCTGTGTTTCTGATATTTCTTTGTTAATCTGGGATTGCTAACAACAAATTCTCATGGGGGACACGGAGGCATAGAAGGCTTACTCAGCAGGTGTTCAGAGTTGGGACACAAGCAGGTTAATATTCATTCTCCTGTATCCTGACCTACTTGAGTGAATACCTGGTCATGTGAAGTATAGCCTTTCAGGCAGTGGTTCTGCTTCAGAAAGAAAGAAATGAAAAAGGGCCACAACTCTTTGCTTTTCTTCAACTGTGGGGCCTTTAGAACACAACAGTAATGACGGACAAGAACCAGGTGTAGACAATTAACCCAATGTCCTGTCAGTCAGGTGGCTCCAGGCCCAGGCACTCCATCTTCATTCACCAGATCACTGTGATGGATAAGGAAAGCCTGTCCCCAAAGTCAGACATTTGAGATTCTAGGTCATGCCCTCATGTCACCTTTTAAGAAGAACCAACTTCAGACAAGAGGAACTTCTTTGAAATTGTTTTGCCTACCCAAAGCAGACTCTCCAAGTTCCCTTTGGACTGTGACCAGTGGGTTCATTTAATGTGGAATAGAATCAAATGACGATGGTGTTACTGCCTTAAGTTACAAAGATTCTCATCTTTCTCAGAGAAGGTACCTGCATTCAGATATCTGTAGAGTCAACGTGGTTCGTCTCCTCTGCTTTCTGCCTCTACGATATAATTTTCTTACATTGTCTTAGGAAAGCGTAAGCTTATAACCTTGCTCCTAAGAACAGATTGAGAAACCCACAGCTTCTGTGCACCTACTAAAAACTGCCCCCAGACCCTCAAAATATTGACAAGGATCAATGGAGCTCTATGCTTAGTAGCTGTGAGAAGCTCTTCCAAGTTCAAAGGAAATACATAATAGACCATCCAAATTAAAGAGATTGACATAGAAGAAAAAAAACTAAAATTTTACCTAATTAATCAGCTAATTAAGGAAAGGGGAAAAAATCACTACAAAGTGAAGTAGATTTAAAATGAAAGAAATTAATTAGTCTTTATCAATATTTGAGACACAAAACTATAAAGATTCTTGGAGAGAGTGCAGGGGTAACACTTGAAAAAATTGGCCTGGGAGAATACTTTGTGAGGGGTACCCCCCTGGGCAATTGAAGCAACACCAAAAATACATTACTGGGATCTGATCAAACTAAAAATCTTCTGCACAGCCAAGAACACAGTAAGAAAAGCAAACAGACAGCCCTCAGAATGGGAGAGGATATTTGTAGATTATGTTTCTGACAAAGGTTTGATAACCAGAATCCACAGAGAACTCAAAGTTAATAATAAGAAAAGAACGAGTAATCCCATTTCATTGTGG
>NW_003852500.1:7199152-7203488 GCF_000181295.1 Otolemur garnettii
AGAAATGCAAACTACTTCCCTTTTGGAAAGAAGTATGGAGAATACTCAGGGATCTAATACTCAGGAAGAATACTCAGTAGAATTTTTTAAGTTATTTGCATATAATGTACATAAGCAATCACTTTTAAAAGTTATGCATAAGAAAATATACTGAAAAACACTATAGATAAGTCAAAATGGAATTCTAAAGATGTTCAAGTCACCCACAGGAAATAAATAAAACAAACAGAAAACATAAAACAAAAACCCAGAAAAAGAAGAAAATAAAAAATAAATGGTAGATGTCATTATTATATCATACTATATTATGTTATATTAATAATATATCTATTATTACAAATGTAAATGGTCTAAATACACTACATAAAAAAACGGATTGGTAAAGTGACTTAACAGAAAGTTTAACCTAATGATACATTGTCAACAAAAAAAAACTCACTACAAATATAACTATTAAAAGAAAAACCTTAAATAAATTAAGCTTAACAGAATCAAATTAAGCAAAATATGATTCACAAATTGGGCAGCACTCAGAACCAGAAGAGGTTTAGATGGATCTACTCCACAACATGGACAGGCAGAATTATACCAAAGAGAGGTACAGAAACAGCTTGATGGGGTACAGGTCAGCATTTGACTTAATTAATCAGTTGTCAGCCCATGATTGGTTGAAGCTCAACTGGTATGATTGGCTGTGAATCAGGTTATTTGTTACAAAAATATACACTTCTAGATTAGGCTTTCAGGTTATTTACACACTAAGTTAGATTGCAGTTTGCTAGCTGGGGACTCAAGGTATAGAGGTATTTTTAGTCCAACTTTAGTTTTATGTAACACAGTTACACAGGTAGGTTGAAAGTAAAAGGATGAAAAATGTACCACTCAAATATTTATCAAAAGAAACCAGGAATGACTATATTCATATCAGACAGTGTAAACCTCAGAGAAAGTATAGTACCAGAGACAAAGAGGTACTTTACATGATGATAAAAGGGTAAATGCTCTACAAAAGAAGAAAAAGAAAGAAGGGGGGGGAGGAAGTGAAGGAAAGGAAAGAAAGAGCAATCCTGGAAAAAAGTGTACATACCAAATAAGACAGCTGCAAAATATGTGAAGAAAAAAGCTGAAGAATTGGAAGAAGAAATAAATAAATCTACAATTATAGTTGCAGACTTAACATCTCTTTCTCAACCATAGAAAAATCTCACAGAAAATCAACAAGAATATAGAACTCAACAACATAATCAACCAACAGGCTCTAAATGATATATACAGAACACACCACTCCAAAACAGCAAGATACATATTATTTTCAAGGATCTATAGAACAATCTTTTCTCACACATACCAAGACAGATTACAGCCTAGCCCACAAAAAAATTCTAAAGAAAAAATTATGCAATTATTCTCTGTCCCCAGTAGAGTCAAAATAGAAATCAATAAGAGAAAGATGAGAAGAAAATCTCAAGCACTAAGAAATTGACTAACACATTTCATGGGTCAATGAAAATGCCTCTGGGGAAATAAAAAATGCATTGAACTGAGTCAAAATAATAACACAACAGAGCAAATTTTAATGGACCTATCTAAAGGAATACTAAGAGGAAAAGTTATAGCAATAAAATAGTAAAGAAGAAATGTAATATAATTGTAAAAAGTACTACACTCAGTCATAGTATGGTATAAAGGAGTCTTGAATCAATAAATCAATAACTTAATATCCATCTCAAGAAACTAGAAAAAGAAAAGGATAGAAAGCAAGTAGAATGAAAAACATAATGATAAAAGCAAAAATTAAAAAAATTGAAAATGGAAAAAAATATTAAGTTAATGGAACAAAAATGGTTATTTTTAAAGATTAATAAAATTGACAAACCTCTGACAAGACTCTCAAAGAAAAAAGAAAGAAGATACAAGTTACCAATATTATCCATGAAATAGGAGATATTATTACCTATTATTCATGACATCAAAAGGACAATAGGGGAATACTGTGAATACCTCTGCACTCATAAATCTCACAACTTCTATGAAATGGACCAATTCTTCAAGAACTATAAATTACTAAAACTCACTGATATCAAACAGGTCATTGAATAATCTTATTACTATGAAGTGAATTGAGTTCATAATATAAAACCTCCCAAAAAAGAAATCTCCAAGACAAGATGGTTTCACCAAAGAATTTTGCCAAAGGTCAAAGAACAGTTAACACCGGTGCTTCACAATCTCTTCCAAAAAATAGGAGAAAAAATGCTTTCAAACTTAATCTATGAATCCAGTGTCATCTTAACACCAACACCAGACAAAGTCAGTTAAAAAAGAAAACTGTAGACTAATATTTATCATGGGTATTGATGCAAAAACTCTTATTGAAATATGAGCTAACAGAATTCAGCAATATATATGAAGAATTATGCACCATGTCTAAGCAGCAAAACTTATTCAGGAATGCAAGTTTGATTCAGTATTCAAAAATCAAACAAGGTAACCCACCATGTTAACAAGCCAAAGGGGGAAAAAAATTCATGGTTGTAATACGCAGAAAAAGCTGAAAAAATTCAATTCCAACTTAGCATAAAAATTTTCAGAGAAATAGGAATAGATAACTTGATAATGAATGCCTACAAAATATGCATAACTACCATACTTAACAGTGAAAGATCAAATATTTACACCTACTATCTGAACAAGGCAAGGATCCCCACTCTCATCGCTGTCACTCAACAGAGTACTGGAAATTCTAGCGAGCATAGTGAGGAAAGAAAAGACAATAAAAGCCACATAGTCTGGACAGGAAGAAATAAAACTATTCCTACTGAGAGATGACACAATAGTTTACATTAAAAGTCTCAAGAAATTTGCCAAAAAATAAACCCCTTATAATAAGTGAGTTCAGCGGGTCACAGAATGAATGATCAACACACAAAAATAAATTGCATTTTTGTACACCAGCAATGAACACATGGAAACCAAAATTACAAATACAATACAAGTTATAATAACTCCCCCCAAATAAAATACTTGGAAGACTCAACATTGTAAACATGTTAATATTTTTCCAAATTGATAAACAGGCTTAATGAAATTTCTTCCCAAATCCCAGCAAAATTTTTTATAGATAGTGACAAGCTTATCCAAATATTTATACGAAAGGCAGAGGAGCTTGAATAACTAAAGCAATTTTGCAAAAGAAGAATAAAGTGGAAAAAAATACTCTCTATATAATATAGCTTTGTTATTCAAGAATACCTTGTACTGTCAGAGAGACAGACACATAGACCAACGAAATAGGATAAGGAGACAAAAACTAGTCTGACAAAATACAGTCAAAACGTTTTTGACAAAACTGAAAATCAACCCAATGAAGGAAGGATAGTCTTTGAAGAAAGAATAGTCTTTGCAACAAATGTGCTGAAAAAATTTGGCATCTATAGGCAAAAAAAAAAAAAAAATCTCCACATTTAAACCTCACACCTTATACAAAATTAACTCAAAATGCATCATCACTTTTAATGTAAAATTATAAAACTTTTTAAAGTAACACAGGAGAAAAACATTTAGAATAGTTCTTAGACATGACACCAAAAACACAATCTATAAAAGAAAAAAAAATTTGATAAACTGGATTTCACCAAAATGAAATATAGTTGAACATTGCTTAATGATGGGAATATGTGCTGAGAAATACATCATTCAAAGCAATCGCATCATTAAACATAACTGAGTGTACTTATACCACACTAGATGGTATAGCCTGTACACACCCAGGCTCCATGGGATAGCCTGCTACACACCCATAGCTCCATGCTATTGCTCCTAGGATACACACCTGCACAGCATGCTAGTATATGGAATACTGCAGGAAGTTGTAACGCAAAATAAGTATTGTATATCTAAACATGGAAAAGGTACAGTAAAAATACAGAGGTACAGTCTTTGGGACCACTGTGACGTATGTGGTCTGTTGTTGGCTGCAATGTCATTATGCAGCTTGTGACTAACTTCTGGTCTCTAAAAGATACTACTAAGAGAATGAAAAGACAAGCTACAGACTTGGAAAGCATTTGCAAATTGCATATCTGATGAAGGCATCATATTGAAAATTTATAAAGAACCCTTAAAACTTAGTGATTAAAAAAAAAACAAACATTCTGATTGGAAAATAGGCAAAAGGTAAGATAAGATATTCCACTAAAGAAAATACACAATTGGCTCAGCACCTGTGGCTCAAGTGGCTAAGGCGCCAGCCATATACACCTAAGGTGGTGAGTTCGAATCCAGCCCAGGTCCACCAAACAACAATGATGGCTGCAACCAAAAAAAAAAAAAAGAT
>NW_003852500.1:7204530-7218984 GCF_000181295.1 Otolemur garnettii
ACTATATGCTATATACTATCATATACCATATATCATATAGTATATATGCTATATACTATCATATACTATATGATTTTATTTATATAATGCAAAACTATCATATAAGAGTTCATATACTATATGATTTTATTTATATATTTATTTATATTTGTAATGTTTGTCAACATTACAAAATTACAGAAATGAAAAATGGATTAGTGGTTTCTGGGGGATAGAACAGTGGGGCAGAGAAGAATCGAAGCCCAGCATGACAGTACTGTTTGTGGTGGTGAGTGGTAAGCCAGCCCTGTACCTGCATTGGCCTGAGGATTACATGACTCTATGACTCTGCACGAGGCATATGGTGCAGACACACATGTTACACTAAAGTCAATTTGTTTTCTACTGTTGATTAAATCAGATGTAACCATAACAAGAAACTGGGTACAAGGAAACTTTCTATACTCTCTTTATGATTTCCAGTAAATTTATAATTATTTCAAAATGAAATAAATGCAGCAGCAACAATAAAAATGACAAAGATGGGTTGAACAAGAAGTGAAAGGCAAAAATATAGTAAGTAGATTATAATAAAAAAGAAATAGGATGGTCCAATACTAAAATCAGATACAATAAAATTCAAAGTCACAAATTCTTAAATTGAGATAATAATAATAGCAGTAGTAGATCCATAAAACATAAAATAATTACTGTCCTGTTTATACCAAACAACCCAGAAGTAAAATAAATAAATAAAACTTTCTAGAAATACTCCTCTCCCAAAACTTTAAGAAGCCTCTCAAACACAGTTGAAGATCTTAAAACATTTCTTTCTCTTCAGGTATAGAAGATTTTAATTATGCCATGAGTGAACTGGTTTTATTCATTTTTAAAAGGTATCTGCTCCAGTCCTACAGAATATTTTCTTCCCTTATTCTACAAAACACAAAAACAAACCATGTAATTGATCACAAATAAAATCTCAATGAATTTCCAGAATTGTTATGCAAGTTGTGTTTATAATCATTTTCCATAAAGTGAAACAAACATCTCAAAAGATGATTACAGCACCCTTTTGAGAACTCAAAAATAGTCTATAAACTATCTCCCAGATCCAAAAAATTACATACAGAGTAGAGAATTATATATAATTCAGTGAAAAAATATGCTTTCATATCAAGATCTATGTTCTACAACTAACACTATATTCACAAGCCGTGTTTGCCTTTAAATACTTTTAGTTTTAAGAGACAGACTAAAAAGTATTGAAACTACAACAAAATAACAATGTAGCTATTTGAAAAGATCTGGAAGGGAACACACAAACTAATAATTACATGTGCAGAGGAAGCTGGAATTCAAGCTGATAGTTGAGGAAGACCTTATCTTATCTATGGTGCTTGTAGTTTTTCCAAGAATATACTCATTATTCATGTAACAAATTCATAGTTTTAAAAAAAAATAGAAAGAAAAAGAAAAAAGGGGGGGGAGTTAAAAATACATTGCATGCCTAATTATGAAAAATGAAAAATAAAATACTAAAAAACGCAAAGGCTTAGAAATAACACAAAACCAAGGATGATATTACAATAATCACAAGAGAATATTAACTACAGACAAAATCAATCACAATCAAGTTGAATGAGGTGGCAATAAACCCTGGCATGTCTCCTTAGTCACCTGCCTGTGGTTCAGCTTTTCTTTGGTCCCACTAACCCGGGGACCCTTGCAGTCAAACAAGGTAGCTGTGGTGCCATAGGAAGAGAAGCTGAATTTGAATGAATCTACCTGGTATTCTTTTCTCTTTTTTTTAAATTTCAGATTAATATATGGTTACAAATGATCAGGTTACATTGGTTGCATTTGTAAGGTAAAGTGGAAATTGTTTTCGAGCCCTTCACCCAGAAGGTGTGCCATATACCCTTACGTTGCACTCATTAAGTGAGAGTTTACCAAACCCCCTCCCTCCTCTCCTTCCTCCCTACAATAGAAATTAACTGTGTGTTTTTTTTCTCATGTGGGCATGTAGTTGTTTATCAACTAGTTTCATATTAGTATTGAGTAAACTGGATGCAACTGGATGCTTGCTTTTCCATTCTTGTGATACTTTCTTAGGAGGATATTCTCCAAGTCCATCCTGATAAATAAATACACAAAGTCCCAAAACTGCAGATGCTGGTGTGGATGTGGAGAGAAATGAACACTTATACACTCTTGGTGAGATTGCAAACTAATTATATCTTTTTGAAAAGAAGTATAGAGAATCCTCAAAGAGCTAAAAATAGAACCTCCATTTGATCCCACAGTCCCAGTACTGCATATCTACCTGGTCACTCAAACTCTCTTAGCTTCCATTTGCTCTTATTTACAATTAAGAATAAGAACACCTCATAGAGTGGTTGTGAAGAAAAACAGTGGCTATTAATATAAAATCTAAGGGTATGTATTTGCACACATGTGAGGTCTGACAATTAAAGTTTGTGAACACATCCTAAAAAGAGTGTTACATACCTCACTGCTGAATATCACTATGGTCATCTTTAAAGTACTCCCCTTGGGAATCTATGCACCAATTCCTGTGTCAAATCCAACCTTCAAAGCAATTTTGAAACTTTTTCTAGAATGGTCATGAGAGCTGTTACTGTATTACCTTGATGCCCTGAATGTCATCAATGTGCCCTGTATTGCTTTCAATATTTCCTTTATCTTCAGGTAAAGAAAAAAGTCACTGGGGCCAGATTAGGTGATAGGGAAGGTATTACAATACAGTTATTTGTATACTGACTAAAAACTTCCTCACAGATAGTGCTGTGTAAGTTGGTGCATTTTCATGATGCAAGAGTCATTGGTGAAAATTGTAGGTCATTTTTATCTAACTTTTTCATTTAGCCTTTTCAACACTTCCAAATAGTAAGTTTAGTTAATTATTTGTCCAGTTTGTACCAATTTATAATAAATAATCCCTCTGTGTTAGCAACATCATTTTGACTCTCGACTTAGACTGATAGAATTTTTGGTCAAGGAGGATTGGCTAACTTCCATTGTGCACTTTGATGTTTTCTTTCAGGTCATACTGGTACACTCATGTTTTATCACCAGTGATAACATGGCTCGAAACATCATCTTGTCTCACCAAAAAGTCATGGCAAGTTTCAACTCTGCTTTTGTTCATTGATGAGCTCCTTCAGGACCATTTTTATACACACCTTTATCATGCCACAATTTAAAATTAAGATTTTCCTAATTGTTTCTCCATCTATGCTTACTTGGTCTGCTATGCTTCTCATAGTCAGCCAACAATTTTGACACACAATTTGACAATTTTTGCAATGTTTTTGTCAGTTCTACTAATTACTGGATGCCTTGACCTCTCTTTATCAGTGATATTTTCTCTCCTCTCAAAAAAACACTTAATCCATTTTTGCACTGCAATTTTCTTCATGACATTTTCCCCATAAACTTAGATTAACATGTCCCTGATTTCACTTGTACTCCTGCCAAGTTTCACAAGAAATTTAATCTTTATTCATTTCTCTAATTCAAGCTCCAACATTCTCATGGCAGCACACAAAACATGAATGCTACTCAGCAAGACTCCCACCTGTCAGCATGAACACAGCCGTCAGACACTGATATACCAAGGTTATGAAATCTTACCAAGTTGTTTGTACCGTGCTGCCAATGCAAGGACATGGTGCCAAATTCACAAACTTAATTGTCAGAACTTGTACACACATGTATACATATGTGTGAGAGGGAACCACTGTCCTACATATGCCTAAAAATATAGATGGAAGATTTATTTTAGAATACTAACAGTTTTAAAATAATGAATGGGAGGCCATCCAATTGAGGTGGCTCTAATGCCCTAGATTTCTACCTCAATAACCCCATTGAACCCTAATCTGGACTCATTTCCTGTAAATGGCAAAAAGAAAAGAAATCATAACCAATCACAAGCAGCCAACTAGACATTAGTTACATTATTTTAAACTTCCCACCTAGAGAATCCACACAAGATGATTGTTCAAACTTTAATGAATCAAATCATTTCTTTCCTCTGTTTCCACATTTGCTGTCCAATTCACTAATCATTGTCTGCTCAGATAAACTCTTTCAAACTGTAATGCCTCAAAGTTTATGGTTTAACAATGGTGATTGTCTTAGGATAGTAGGAATTCAAGTAAAGGATTTTCTTTATAGAAAACCAGAATCAGTGTTACTCTCTGGCTATCCTGGTGCTTTCTGGACTGCAGTGCCTGGTCCTTCTCGGGTTTTTGAGAAGTGATGCCCCTGCAGCCCCCTGAAGTTGTCCCAGAGGAGGAAGGGGATACTCTATGGATAAGAGACACTCTCCTGTTGAGATTACTTGAGTGACACTGAACTCAACACTGAGAACTTGTCCCTGAGAAATGACACATTTTATTTTCCCACAGCTGAGCCTCTGCCAGAGGCATTCATTCTGCACTTTATAAATACCTCAAAGACAGGCTGGGTGCAGTCCAGTCAGGAAAGGGCTGGCTGGGTGCCAATCTCCCTGGGGCATTCCTAGAGCCTCTGCCTGAGTGCTTAGAGTCTGGTATGCCCTGTAGCACAGGACAAGGGAGGCACAATAGCATTCCCACCCTCTGTTCTGGTACAACCCAGTGATCATGCAGAGACCGAGTGAAAGAGGCTAGGGCCATGGCAGCTGAGATCTAGCCCTCTTTAACTTTAAAGGAAAATCCAGTGCCTTACTGCAGGTCGCTCAGGTCTAGCCTCCACTGACTCCATCAGGACATTACTTAAATGTTAGTTGCCAATCCTTTATAGTATATCAAACCATGCTTCATGAAGTACAACATCCCACAAAGAATCCTTTGATTCTTTATGGAGACTATAGTCAAACTGGCAAGAAGATTGGCTGTAGGAGCAAAAATGGATGCACAAGCAGGGGACGGGGGGCAAACTGCCCAAGCATGACCATCAGAATGGATATCAGAACAGGGTATCAGAACCCAGTCCCTCAGTAATCAGGAATAAGACCATCACTTGGAAGTAAGAATAAGAACACCTGTAGGAGAAAGTCCCATTAAGAGTCTGAATCCTTCATTAATTTGGTGTTGATTATCCTTCAGGGATGTGTCTGTGTGTGAGGGAGAGTCTGCACGTGAGTCTATGTATCTCTGTGTGCACACATATGTAAATTAATTTTTGTAGCTCTTATTTTCACTTGGCAGTAGATTTTGATCATCCTCCCTCGGTCCATACAGACTTAGCTAAACTTGATCAGTTGCCGGGAAATTGGGGATTCACTGCAGGTCTAAGTTGTTGGTATTGGTATTTTTCTGGGTTTATGGGGCAGCCTGGAGTCAGCTGAGTACCCTGGGCCACTGTTCATGGTGCTGGGAACCTGCACACATCTCCTTTCTCCTTCACACGTGGGCTGAGCTAAGGGAAGCTCAGGTACAATGTTAGTGTGGTCTCCCAATGCTGCTTCCTGCACTGGCCTGCCACTCCCATCCCTGCAGCTCCCAGCTGGGTTTGTCCACCTGCTCTCTGGGGAAACCCATCCCTCCCTTCTCTTCAGTGCTGAATCCTAGAAATCTCTGGTTCCAACTCCTTTGGGCTTCCTTCATCCAAAATTTCCTTTATGTCTTAGACTATTCATGGCACCATTTCAATCTTCCAACCCCTTTGCAGATAGTCTTCAATTTACTAATTTCGAAGATAAGTACATGGACCCTACTTAACAAAGGGAAGCTGGAGAATGTGCATTATTAAAGCAAGATGGGTAGATAGAAGACTTAACCCAAGGAAAGGATGCACTGTAACCTGAGAATCTTAGAACCTGAGTAGTGGAAAGAACAAAGGGTGTAAGTGGGAATGCCGACCGCCAAGCATTGATGGAGCACGGGCTTCACACCAGGCCTCTGCCAAGTGACAGGTGACAAAGAGAGGGGCCATCCAGGCATGGAAGCATTTCCACAGGGCATTTCATCTGTGAGAGTTGGGTACCCTGGAAAGACGTTCCAGGGGCCCTAGCCATAGGACAATTGGTGCCCAGATTGAGCTGCAGAACCTTAGGGAACAGGCCCCACCCTGGCCCAGCTTCACAGAGTAGGAGAGGCAGCCACAGAGGCAAAGTGCTTGGCAGAAGAAAGAGCTGAGGCAAGCATGAAATTCCATAAAATTCAATTTTTAAATACAGTTATCTGATCAGAAATCCAAACAAGTGAGCTCTTAGGAGCAAGGAGGTGCATAAAATAAGAAAGCGCTGAGCTCTGCACTTTTTAGATGGGTGAGAGTTATGGCTGTTGAGCTTTTAGTGCCTGGGAAGGCTTATAAATAGCCAAGGGAACGGGATTTTCCCATCTGTTCTGTCAAACACACACACACACATACTTTAACGCTGCCTTGTATTTTCAGATGGTTCCAAAATCTACAGTGAGTTTCTCGGATAGAGAGGTTGAACGTGCCAAGGTTTCACCAGCAATGAGTTTCACCAGTGGTAGGGAGGAGAACTTGGGAAAGCCATGGTGGGCGGAGAACTTGGAGAACTTGGGAAGCCAGGAGAACATTCTTTGTTTCTCACTCAGACTTATTTTGGAGATCTGCAGGGACACATCCTACTTTGTAGTCAGTCTTGGGAGAAGCATTCTTCAATGAAGGGTGAGGGTGGCAAGATTTAAAGTTCAAGGGCGCTTAGAAGGAGAGACAAAAGACAAGCCCAGAGACAGGTCCTGGTTCGTCTTAAAGTCACTTCACTGCCCTTTGTGCTGTCCCCACCAGACCAGTTGAGCTTACAGGTGGCCCTGGCCCTAGACCCTGACCATACTTGAAACCCCCAGATTCATAGAGTTCCCAAGAGCTGTGGCCTTTCCCCTGGAAAAATGCACAGAAATAGGAGCCCTAGTCAGAGGGGAGACCAGAAGGCAGAGATTTACTTTTGTTTCAGTTAAGGACTTTCATTAAGGGCTTCTCATCCCCAGGCCCTTCTTTTTCCAGTGAATAAGTCAATCTAGGACAGCTATTCACAACCTGTGGGTCACAACCCACAGGAACTGTATTAAAGGGCTGCAGCATTAGGAAGGTTGAGAACCACTGCTCTGGGAGCTATTGCAGGATTCTACAGTTATGATCTCTTCCACCCACAGGAGATGAAGATCAAGATCAAAGGAAATCTGGTTATGATCAATGATGCTGTGTGACCAACGCCAGAAGGAAGGATGTGGAAGGGGTGCTTTACCATGTCTAGGGTGCTTGCAGCAGGATTACAACAGAATCCCACGTTTACTGAACCGTTCATCTGTTCATTCTTCACTGGATAGCTATTTTCTGAACACACTGAGTATCTACTATGTGCCAGGCTCCATATAGGCTAGGGATGAGGGGTGATAGGACCAATGGCCGCTTCCCTCAAGGAGCTGTTGTTTTGGTTTTTTGGAGAAAACCAGCAGTGGGCAATTGAGGACCCAACCAAGCAAGGTGCTGACCCATCAGGAAGTGGCAGGACAACAAAGTAGATGTGATGGGGGTAAGGAGACTACTCTGGGAAAGACAGTGTTTCCACAAAAATCTGAAGGCTAAGAAGGAAGTCTTTCAAGCCTACAGAATAGTGAAAAATTCCAAGGTGGGGAAGGCTTTCATGTGTTCATCAGAGAGGATGTGGCTGGGAGACCAAGCAGGTGAGAGGGGCCTGGCCTGAGGCTGGAAGAGGGGTAAGTTTGGGGAATACCAAGTGGATGGAGCCACTATAGGTGTTATGAGCAGTGTATTGGGAACTCGAACAAGGGATGCAGATCAGATTCCCTTTTTACACTCTGGTTCATTTGGACCCCACTGAACTCTGGGTTAAGTTTTCTGCAGCCGTCCATCAATAAACCAGTGACAAGAGAGCTCCAATAGGGCTCCACAATCCTGCTGCTCAGATGGTCACCTCAGTTTATTAGTATAGTTAGAGAAGCTAGACCACAAAGGCTGTGTGCCTTGATCAATTATACTTTTTTCCCTTGCTTTTGAGTTGAACAGTGAGTTGAACACCCATGTACTAACCTCTTCCAAATTAGTTCGATAACAGACCCAGCAGCAGTAGAATAATTAATGACCTGAAGGAACATTAGAAATGAATGTGACTATTCTCCAGGAGAAGATGACACTGTCGGTGCCACTCATGGAAGATCCAGATACGAATTCATTAGGAGGCGGTGCTGTTTCTAAGACCCCACAGTTGTATGTGAAACCATCTGAGGATCAGAAGGACCCCTTTAGTGAATACACCATCGTATTTTGCAGAAACATAATATTTGTAAGAGAATCTCAGGAAAATTATGAAGTCTATAACTTGTTTGCTGTGGCAAAGGAAAAAAATTATAAATATTTTCAATGTCACTAACACAGGATTACACTCCTTTCACCTCCCAAAGTAGTTTGGCTTGAGTTCTTACAAGAAGAAAAACAGGTCCTGGTAACACAGCCAGCAGTCTTGCACTCCTCTACACAGAGCCCTGCTGGGAGATCCACCCTCCAAGTCCATTATGTGAAAATGAGACATGCCTGAAGTCTTTCATTCAGAAAAAAATGCAAAATTCGCATCTATCCTGGTCATCTGATAAAACTATTTGTGTTCAAAATGTTAAGAATGAAGTTCACTTCCTCCTTATTCTTTATTAAAAACAATTTTAATAAAATTGCAAGTAAATTGCATTAAAAAAATGCATATTATCCCTTGGAGTCCAGTCACGCTTATGTTCCAAGGGGTAAAGATGCACCCTCATTTGTTAAGTTTTGTCTGTACCCCAACTTTGGTGTACCTCATGCAACTTTAGCCAATAACAGTTTTCTTATACCTTGTATGGTCACCACACTAGGGAGTGAAAAGCTACTGGGGATTGTAATAGCTAGACAGATGCTGACAAGACAGGAACCTCCTGGCATGGTAAACAAAGGCTGCATTACACTGCAATAAATAGAGAAATTACTATAATCTTCAAATACCAAAATGCAGTTCCATTTATGATGTAATCTGGAATTCTGATTCTACTGAGTTTCATGCTATTTATGGTTTTATGCCTGCCAAAGCTACGATTTTCAAGTTGAAATGTGATCCTGTGTTTGACTTTGGAACTGGTATTCTAAGGCAGCCTATTTGGCCCTTGTGGCCATGTATTAGTTCAAGCTGGATTTGGAAATCTGAGGGACAAAACTAAGTTCAGGACGTTAAAAGCTACAAACATTTCCAAACAATAGCCTCCAATCCTACAAACCGTGCTTGGTACCTGCATGGGGAACACATATTAACTGTCACGAATGTTCCCAAATTGCGTGTTAATGACAGATACAAGTCTTGGCACTATACCAGCCCTGTCCTGCATTAGTCAAATGTGTCATCAAATGCAGAAATATGGCAGCTTTCTTCACAGGCATTTTGGATGGATTATTTCCAGAAAAAGCAATAACCTGCCAAGCAGCTCCAAGTGAAGAACCCAACGAAAAACCTAAACTTGCAATGGTTGATAGACCCCCAGCTCTCAGAAATAAACCAATCACCAATTCCAAGCCACACAAGGAGAAACCAGACTAGAATAAGAAATCACAAGCAGGAAATAACAAGCCATTATCAAAAGCAGCCTTAAAAATCAAAGGAAATATGAGGCTAAGATACCTGCAAAGCAGGAAGTAAGAGGTGACAAGAGCCAAGATTTGGCACCTACGCCTGCCCCACAAAGCACACCCTGAAATACAGTGTCTCAGTTACCATCTAGAGACCCTGAGGCGAATGAAACATTCAAGACGGTACAAAGCTGAAAGCAACTGAGCTTGAAAGAATAGGCAGCAACTGAAAGACAGCTAGCAGAACAATCGGTTGGAGAGAATTTAAAAAGATACCTTCCTCTAAGAACTAAAAGTAGACCTTCCATTTGACTAGGTATCTACCCAGAAGAAAAAGTATCATTTTACCATAAGGACATCTGCACTAGAATGTTTATCGCAGCTCAGTTCACAATTGCCAAGATGTGAAATCAACCCCAGTGCCCATCAACCCATGGATGGATTAATAAACTGTGGTATATGTGTACTATGGAGTACCATTCAGCTATAAAAAGATGGAGGCTTTACATCTTTTGTCTTAACCTGGATGGAGTTGGAGAACATTCCACTTATGAAAGTATCACAAGAATGGAAAAGCAAGTATCCAATGTACTCAAGACTAATATGAAACCAGTAGATGAAAAAACACACACCCACATAAGAGACAAACACAATGGAAACAAGAGAACTCAAGTGGAAAGGAGGGGGGAGAGGGAGGAGAAGATGGAGGGGCATTGGTGGGCTCTCTACCTAACAGGCACAATGGGGCTTATGGCACACTTCCTGGGGGAGGGGCACAACTGCAACTTACATTCTATCTCATAAATGCAAGCAATGGAACCTAATCATTTGCACTCTCACATTAACCTGAAATAAATAAGTGAATAAAGACCTCCATTTTCCAGAAGCTGCAAGATTTGGAATTGGTTACTTAAAAATTCACAGGGAAAGCTGGGCATTGTGGCTCACACCTATAATCCTAGCATTTTAGGAGGCTGAGGAGGGTGGATTGCTTGAACCCGGGAGTTCGAGACCGGCCTGAGCAAGAGCGAGACTGTCTCTAAAAATAACTGAGCATTGCAATGGGCACCTGTAATCTCAGCTACTCAGAAAGCTGAGGCAAGAGAATCACTTTAGCCCAAGAGTTTGAGGTTGCTGTGAGCTGTGATGCCATGACTCTCTACTGAGGTCAACAAAATGAGACACCGCCTCAAAAAAAAATTTCACAGGAAGTGGTTTGGTCAGCATTTTAATCACTGGAAACACATTGGGTTAAACTCAGGAGAGCATCCTGATAATCCATGCACCCACACTTGACACTCATGTGTGACTCTAACCATTTATCCAAGTTTTTGCACATTTGTGGAATTATTTATTAATGACCACTAAGTTAACTTCTTCCAATGCATACTGTAAAAAGAGACACACAGGAATTTCTCAGCTAGGTTTGTAGGTCTGAAAGACGGATTCAGATAGCAGAGAACAGTACTTAGCATACAAATGAATGAGGGCATTTTAAATTAAAACCAATGTCACCCATGTAACTCAAATTATGTCAATACAAGACAAACAAGGTGAACAAAATTTGTTTGTGTAACTTTTGAATGAATATTTGGTTCTTTCTCTTGAACTTGTTTTTACTTACTAAATTGTTTAACATACACTCAATCAGTAATTTTATGGAAGACTGAATTGCTTTCTGATCCACTTTGTCATGGAGTCCTTAATTTTTTTTTTTTTTCAGTTTTTGGCCAGGACTGGGTTTGAACCCACCACCTCCAGCATATGGGGCCAGCACCCTACTCCTTTGAGCCACAGGCACCACTCCCAGGACTATATTTGTAATGAAGACTCTGGCTTTGCTCTCTCCAGCAAAGTGTGTATATTTGAGGACCTGCAGGAGAGTATGAATACATACCCGGGTGTTATCATTTCTCCTCACAGAAAGGAATTCGATGGCCTGGTACAATGAAAGATGAAGCTGGACTCAGGATTTTGGTGTGCCGGGCCTCTCGTTTATTTATGCCTATTTATTTTGTTTCCTAAAAGCTAATCTTTGTCTAAACATAGCCAAGATACAATTAAAAAAAAAAAAAAACACATGGGGTCTGTCTTGAAGGACATTAACAACACACGTGAAACTTTGTAACAGATAATAGACTACAAAAAAAAAGTAATAAATTAAAGTGCTACACTATAAAGAAGAGAGTGGCTAAGTGGCAAGAAAGAGACCCACAGGGTGGAAGCTCCATTCAGTACCGCCCTGGGTGCCACTGGTGGAGGAGGCAGTGAGGGAGCCCTGTTTCCTCCAGCTCACTCTGAGATCCTGGCTTGACATGACACAGAGCTGCTCTGCAGAACCCAGTCTGTGGTCAGCGTCCAGCAGAGGCAGGCAGTGGCTGACCAGTGTGCAGAGGGCAACATCTGCGCAGGGAGTGGCTTTTCTGTTTCAGTCTTATCTTGACTACAGACTTGAACTGTTGGCACTACTGCAGGACACAGTCGTGTCTCTCTGTCGCTCAAGCTCTTCTAACTGATGGTAGGTATGACCTCAATCCACACTGCCACCGGTTCTGGAGGTCTGAGCCACTTCCCTCCTGTGAGAGACCAAACGTCACAACGTGGAGGCAGGCTGCGACCCAGGGAGCAGCGTGCTCCTACCTCCCGGGTTTTAATGCTTAATAGTGACCAGGGAAAAGGTGACCCGGTGCATGAGATGAGAAACTGGCCTTCCATGGAGCCCTAGACAAAGTCTGGGGATTCCACTTTCTTCTGCTGCTACTCTACACCCCACATCCATTCTGTAATCGCTTGGCTGGAGAAACTGTGGGAGAAGCCTTCCCTTCCTCTGCTCTCGGAAACCCATGTAAAGTCTGGTTCTTGTCGTCCCTGCCCCCTGCCCTTTCTCTGGCAGAACCCGATTAAAGAGTCTAACCAAGAGATTTATTCTTAGGGCTAATACCAGAGATATAAAAAGGGTCTGAGAATGAAACAGGGAAGAAGAAGCCTCAGAAATTCAGCCCTGTTTCACAAGTTGCCTTTGGGCGTGGGTAGCGGCAGGAAGAAGAGAAAAGAAGGCTGTTTGCACCTTTGCTGCTTCTGCTCCCTGAGAAACCACACCAGCCGACCTGCCTAAGTCCTCACCATTCCCCGGGGCACTTGCTGGACGCCTGGGAACCCGGGCAGCATGTGTGTATTTCACTCACACTGACTTGGAAGCAGCATCATATAATCACCAGCCACTTGAAACCTGCCCCCTAGCCATTTCACAACAAGAACCTGTCATTTTCATCCACATCGATACACGGTCTACCGAGTCCTTTCACGTTTGTTCACTCAAATCAATTTGGAGGACCGCATAAAGTTATGGGGATCTAATAGTGAACAGGCAGGGTTCTCGTCCTCATGGAATTCACGGCCTAGTGGGGAAACAGGCAAGAACCACTTTACTAAATCAGCGACAGTGAAGTAATTGCACATCGTGGCAAGTCTTGTGACGCAAACCAACAGAACCTGAGCCAGAACGTTTAACATTAATAATTACACTACATGCAGTGGATCCAACCTCAAAGGCACAAGGAGGAAAAGGAGTGAATGGTTGGTGGATAAAGAATCTCCTTTGGGGGTGACGAAAATGGTTTAGATCTAGATAGAAGTGATAGTTGCTCCACACTGTGAATGTACTAAGCGTCACTGAGTTGTTTACTTTAAAATGATTAATTTTATTTATTTTTTCTCTTTCTTTTTGTGATTTTTTAGATTTAAGTTGAATTCCATTACATGTATCTATTGTATAGTGGGGAAGTCTGGGCTTTTGGTGTACCCCTCACCCAAGCAGTGTACATTGTGCCGATAGGTAATTTTCATCCCTCGCTCCTTCACACCCTCCCGCCGTGAGCATGCAGCGTCCGCTATAGCACTCTGCGTGCCCTGTGTAGCCATAGTTTAGCTCCCACTTACAAGTGAGAACGTGTAGCATTTATTTGTCTGTTTCTGAGTTACTTGACTTCACATAACGGCCTCCAGTTCCATCCCAGATGCTGCAAAAAACATCATTTCAGTCCTTCTTAATGTTGGGTGATACTACATGGTCGTATTAACCAAATATGTACACATTTTCTTTATCCACTCATCAGTTAATGGACACTTACGTTTATCCCCATCATAATCATAATTATGATTATGAATTGTGCTACAATAAATATATGAGTGAAGGTATTTTTTAATATATGTATATACATATATGTATAATGATTTCTTTCCTTCTGGGTAAATATCAGTAGTGGGATTGCTGAATTGAATGGTACTTTTAGTTCTTGGAGAAATCTCCCTACTGACCTCCCTAGAGGTTATACTGATATACATTCCCCCAACAATGCATATAAAATGGTTAATTTTATGTTATGTGAATTTCACCTCAATAAAAATAAATGAACCATAATTTGTCTTTATCTGCTCACACACCTGAGATCCCCCATCATAATCCTATACCTTGTGTATTTGTGTATTTACTGGAAAACTACAAAATTCTATTTTATACTACAGATCTACAGTAGAACCTCTGTCAGTTGACCATCCCAGGGACTATAACAAAAGAGTCAGCATACAGAGGTGGTCAGCATGAGGAGCTAGGCCTGCTGTAGTGATACATACATGTGGTACACGTATAGTCTATGAAAATTCAGTCCATTTAAAGAGGTGGTCAGTGGAGGGAGGTCGTCAACTATGAAGGTTCTACTGTATATTCAAAATAGATTTAATAAGTCTTCTACTATCTTAAATATAAATGCACAGTGTATATCATATAGAACATCATTTTTTTATATATAACATCTTACGTAGGCATAGTGTTAAATTAAATCTGGCCTGAGTCTGTCTCTGTATTTTGAGTTTTTAACATAATGA
>NW_003852500.1:7219004-7221936 GCF_000181295.1 Otolemur garnettii
CCCAAGCAGTGTACATTGTGCCGATAGGTAATTTTCATCCCTCGCTCCTTCACACCCTCCCGCCGTGAGCCTGCAGCGTCCGCTATAGCACTCTGCGTGCCCTGTGTAGCCACAGTTTAGCTCCCACTTACAAGTGAGAACTTGTAGCATTTATTTGTCTGTTTCTGAGTTACTTGACTTCGCATGACGGCCTCCAGTTCCATCCCAGATGCTGCAAAAGACATCATTTCATTCCTTCTTAATGTTGGGTGATACTACGTGGTCGTATTAACCAAATATGTACACATTTTCTTTATCCACTCATCAGTTAATGGACACTTACGTTTATCCCCATCATAATTATGATTATGAATTGTGCTACAATAAATATATGAGTGAAGGTATTTTTTTAATATATGTATATACATATATATATATAATGATTTCTTTCCTTCTGAATAAATATCAGTAGTGGGATTGCTGAATTGAATGGTACTTTTAGTTCTTGGAGAAATCTTTATATCGACCTCCCTGGAGGTTGTACTGATATACATTCCCCCAACAATGCATATAAAATGGTTAATTTTATGTTATGTGAATTTCACCTCAATAAAAATAAACAAACCATAATTTGTCTTTATCTGCTCACACATCTGAGATCACCCATCATAATCCTATACCTTGTGTATTTGTGTATTTACTGGAAAACTACAAATTTCTATTTTATACTACAGATCTACAGTAGAACCTCTGTCAGTTGACCATCCCAGGGACTATAACAAACGAGTCAGCATACAGAGGTGGTCAGCATGAGGAGCTAGGCCTGCTGTAGTGATACATACATGTGATATACGTTCAGTCTATGAAAATTCAGTCCATTTAAAGAGGTGGTCAGTGGAGGGAGGTCGTCAACTATGGAGGTTCTACTGTATATTCAAAATAGATTTAATAAGTCTTCTACTATCTTAAATATAAATGCACAGTGTATATCATATAGAACATCATTTTTGTATATATAACATCTTACGTAGGCATAATGTTAAATTAAATCTGGCCTGAGTCTGTCTCTGTATTTTGAGTTTTTAACATAATGAACGGCAATCTAACTTAGTATGGGAACAGACTGAAAGCCTAAACTGAAAGTAAATCTTTTGTAACAAATAGCTGAGTTACAGCCCTTCATGGTAGCTGAGCTTCAGACCATCACAGGTGCGACTGATCAGGCCATGGCTAGGCAATGCCTTGCTGTAACCAACCAACCTATTCCTATACTTTACTTCCCTATTCTGACTATAAATATTCACTGTCTACCTTGCAGAGCACAGTTCTCTGAACCTTTTCTGGCTCTGACTTCTGCCCAATTCATGAATCATTTTCTGCTCAAATGCTATAAAATTTATTTTGTCTAAAGTTTTTTTTTTTTTTAATACTAAAAAAGTTAATTCCTTTCCACTGTAACGTAGGCTTGTTTCTATCCACAACAGGGTGATAGCCATCTTGTTGGCTATCCACACAATCCGTGTGTCTCGGTCTCTATGATAAACTTTTCCTTAGCCTTCTTTCTCTCCGGGATGAACTATTCTAAGAATCTGCATTTTTTCTTCTTGATCAAATTTCTCAGCCCTTAAGTCCTCACTGTGATTCTCTCTAGAGCCCACCCAATGATTTTCAGATTCTCCGCTCACTGAGGCTACCTTAGAGGGCTCAGTGCAGTATTCCTGGACCTGGTCAGTGCCACGTGCTAACTAAAGTTGGTTGTCCTGGCTATGTCATGTCTCACTGCAGCCCTCTCTGTACTCAGACAGTTCAGCTCTTCTCAGCTTTGGTTCTGCCTGTTTATTTTACCTTTCCAGGCCCACCCCACATAGTCTCTTATGAATATATTTCTGGTCTCTTCTCTAATTGAATAAAGTGGCTGAATTATTCAAATCTCATAGAGATGAATGTCTTGCTCAAAACAATAGCAGAGGCTTGGCTCCTGTAGCTCAGTGAGTAGGACACCAGCCACATACACTAAGGCTGGTGGGTTCAAGCCCAGCCTGGGCCTGCCAAACAACAATGACAACTGCAACCCAAAAACAGCCAGGTGTTGTGGCAGGCACCTGTAGTCCCAGCTGCTTGGGAGGTTAAGGCAATAGAATCACTTAAGCCCAAGAGTTTGAGGTTGCCGTAAGCTATGACTCCATGGCACTCTACCAAGGGTGACATAATGAAACTCTGCCAAAAAAAAAAAAAAAATAGCAGGCTTTATTCAAACTCATAATGAGAAACTACTGCTTGAGCAACATCAGCCAAAGTGTCCACTTGTATTGCTGTGTGTGTTGTTTCAATCTCTTCCCAAAATACTGCCAGTGTAGCTGGTTTTCTATGGTACACCACATCCTTTAAGGTCCCCCACAGGTGGAAGTCAAAGGGTGTTAACTCAGGAGAACATGAGGAAACTCAGCTCCACCTCTTCATCCCACCCCCTGTCCTGGCCTCCCAGATCTTCCCGTGTGCACACCACACACAGAACCATGAGTCTCAAACTTATCGCAGATGCATGCACATGTTAGGCGTGTTGGAGGTTCTATAGCATGCTCATGCCCCCATGGTAGTACAACCACACATTCTCCAGTTTCAAATACCACTTCAAAATGGTCCTGTGCTCCCTGAATAGCAAACATGCTTCCACCATTACCTTGGACTGTCCTGCCCGTCGCATGGTGATGTTAGCATTCGTTGGATTAGCTCCATCTTTTGAGCAAATGTCATACTACACATTGCTACCACAGTTCAATTCAATATCAAAAGTAATACACAGATAATGTCTCCTATGATGTGTATACATTTTTGGCACCCCAAGTATATATACATAACCCCAAATATATGTATACAAATATACATATGTATTTCTATTTTTATTTATATGTATTGAATTAATGAAAAATGAATCTGTGTTCACAGATCGGTT
>NW_003852500.1:7222176-7257139 GCF_000181295.1 Otolemur garnettii
CAGCTACTTTGGAAGTCTGAGGCAAGAGGATGGCTTGAGCCCAGAAGTTTGAGGTTGCTGTGAGCTATGACGCCATGGCATTCCCAGGGGCAAGAAAGTGAGACTCTGCATTAAAAATAAATAAAATGAAAATTTGGGGTGATGAACAAGCCAGCAATGCCAATTACAAACTCATCAACTTTAGATAAATTATTTGACTTCTCTGGACCTCAACTTTATAATCAGTAATATGGATCCAGCACGGAGAAATGCCAGGATTAAGTGTGACCTTCAAAATCTGTACATTAGTGCCTGGTTAGTGTATGTTTGTAAACAATAATGCTAATGTTAACTTTGGTTTAGTTGTTTCAGCTCAGAACCCATCAATGGAGAGATCAGCACTGAAGGGATGAGTCATTTAAGGTAGAATTGGGCTAAATACTTTGCTCCAGGACACTTCCCTGGGCCCACCCTGCTCCCTGTCCCCTCACAGAAATCCACCACTCTACCTATGTCTCCTACCCTGCAAGGCCAGATGGGGGAGCTCTAGGGACACCCCCGCAGCCCCACAGTGTGCAGAGGAGTGCACTGGCCTGGCCTATGCAGAGGGTGACGCTATAAGGCTATAAGGTCTAGGCTGGGAACCCACGGCGCCCCTTGGGGGTCCATCCTGCAGGCCCATCTGTCCTCTGTTTTTCTCTTGATTTCCGCTGGTAGCTCCTGAGGACAGCTGAGCATCTTCTTTCCTCCCAAGAACTGAGAAAGGCAAACCTTGGCCAAAATCAGCAGCTGTGGTGAGCTTAATAGAGAAAGTATCTCCCAGAGCTGCCAAGGCCACATGACAGAATGGGATCAGAGGAGCTTGATGTTCTTTTCCAAGGATAAACAGTAAATTTTAGCACACACACAAATCTGCACATAGCTCACTTTTGCCTTTGGGTTGTGAGTGAGGGACGCTTGACTGGTCCTTCAGAGCTGCTGCTCAGAATTTGGGGCAGGCTGTGTTGGTTCATCAGTGCCTGATGGCTTGTGCTCTTTCCTGGGCTGCAAGCTTGCTTCGGCTACAGGCCTGTGCTCTCCTCATGGCAGGAGTGCACCCTCCCTGGCCAAGGCTGAGCTGTGTCTCTCCCTAGACTGGCCTTCTTTCTCACCTCTCAGATCTCCAATCAGCCTGTGCATGTAGACTTGGTACAATCTGTGGGCAGTGGGTACACCAATTCTGGGACCGCTGGGGCCTCTAGAGAGGTGGAGCAGGGATGCAGTGCTGACAAACTGGGCATGTGACCTTGAAGGCAATTAAAGCTTGCTGATCACAGCCAACTCCTCAGCTCTGACCCTAGCAAAGGAGCAAGCAGGCCAAGCCAGTCATTTCTCCCAGGCCTTGCGTTCCAAGTCCTTTCTGCCCTGTCCCTACCACTCCACCTTGGAAGATTTAACAGAGCCACATGGCCCCTCAGTGCCTGGACATGCCCCTCCAGCTGATTTGTCAAGAAGCTGACCAACTGTGGGGCAGGCTGGAGCAGATGTCTGACTCTCCCCAGCGCAGGAAAGGAAGGATGCATCCAGCCAGGGACACTGCTTCTTAAGTGCTTCCATCCTGGCGAGTAAGGCAGAGCAGATCTGCAAACGGGGCAAACATGTGTAGGGAGGGAAGAGACAGCCTCTGTAAACATAAACAAGAACCCTGCAGCTGGGGCCATGCTGGAGCCCTGCCACCGGGCTCCCAGTCAATCAAGAACGATACTCTGAATTAGGGACAAAGGAGGAGCATCCAGGCTGAGCCCCACCCAGATGGGGCCCATGACTGCCCCCTGCTGAATTCCACCTGCCAGGAACCAGCTCTACAGTGCTGGTGGGACAGCCCTCCCTGCTTGGCCTCAACTCCTTTCCTGGATTTAGGCCTTATCTTCCTATTCCCCTTAGAGGGGTTGTAGAAAGGGGCTTTTTCTCATGCCAATGATCACTTCAGGAATGCAACTGTGACTCTTCCCTTTGCTCCTTCCCCTCAGACATCCCTGCACCTCCCATCCCTGGATTTTGACAATTGCCCAGCCCGGATCTGAGTTTTCACTTGACATCAGGACCATAAAGCAGTGGAAGGAGGGGCTTTAGAGTCCGACCTTGTCCAAGTCCTGGCTCTGCACTTCATACCAGTGTGACTGAGCAAGTCACTTAGCCTCTCAGTACCCCACCTTACTCAGCTGTGCCACAGCTTCCATTTAGAGGGAGCTCCTCCCAGCCCTACTCTGACAGGCTGGAGGAAGGAAAGGTTGTGCTTCTGCCACTCCCTGGCTTCTGCCTACAGGACTGTTCCTGTTTCTGCCTTGGCCCTCTGCCCTCTGCCCCATCTGCTCTCAGTATACAACTCTGACTTAGGGAGGACAGTGCCCCATCCATGGTGCCTTCCTGACCCATCCTCCTTTGGTCTCCCAGCTAGATATGATCTCAACATAAATCGCCAGCCAGGCTGGTGCCTTCTTGGCCCACCTTTATTTCAGTCTGGGCTTCATCCTTTACTGTGACTCTTCCTGACCCTCTTCCCCACCCTCTCCATCATCCTTTCCCTGACCCTCTCATTCCTCTCTCCCCCACCCACTCCACCACCCTCTCAATCACCCTCTTCATCGTCCTCTCCCCCACCCTCTCTATCACTCTCCAAATCACCCTCTCCCCGACCCTTTTCCTCCAACCAATTTTCATGTCCTGTGGTTTCTGCTTCCTGTGCCTCATATCTCATGTCCAGACTCCAGAATGCATTTCAGTTCAGGACCAGAGAAGAGGTCCCATACCACTTGGCTTTTACCAAAGCCATTGCCACCACCTGCACAGTCTCATGTCAACAATGTCCTTGTTCCAGCCTGAATAACTCTTACTCATCCCAGAGGCTCCAACTCCAATATTGTCTCCTCCAAGAATCCTTCCCCGCTTCTTTCCTCCCAGCCTACAGCAGTCATCATCCTTTGTAGACACTGCTAGTTTCTTTGTCTGTGTCCAACACTGGACCAAGTGCTCCCCAGTGCAGGAGTGGTGTCTGTCCTTTTCAGTGTGATGTTCCTGGCAGGGAACAGACTGGGTGAGCAGACATGAGGAATTTCTTGAACGGTTAAGTCTTTCCCTAGAAAAGAATTTCCCAAAGGTAGAGGTGAGACTGTTCCAGATTAAGGACTAAGGACACATGACCACTAAACCCAGCGTAGGAGCCTAGTTAGGATCCTGGACCAGAGAAGGGACGCTCATGGGACAATATTATGGATTAGACTAGTGGGTCAACGTTTATGTCCTGATTTTGCTCCCTGTACGCAGATGACCTAAGATATTAGCATCTTGGAAATATAAGCAAAAGGTATGCAGAAATTTTTTGTGTTTATTTTGCACCCTTTTCTAAAAGTATAAAATTATATAAAATGTAAATTTAAAATGTAAACAAAATAAAGGCATAGATTAATTGAAAAGAATAAAAACTAACCTCAGGATTCTCAGAACTTCATTTAATTAGTAAATCATCACCCCTTTTCTTTTCCTTCTGCTTTTCCCTGTCCTGTAAAGAACAGGATGGCATGTCCAGGAGAGGAAGGGATTCACTGCTGAGGGCCTGGGTACTAAAGGTATAAGTACTTGGAGAGCCATGGGCACCGTCACAGAAATCTATCCTAGACCAATGGGTCTCCCATCGCTAAGGTGGACAGTGGCCCATGGGACACTGCTGGTTGAGTTCATCCTGCAGAACAGGGTGGGGCAAAAAACTTGGGTAAACACTAAATAGAGCAGCTTCTGACCATCTCTGCTCAGCTTTTAACCTTCTGAGGAGGACGGCGCCTGGGCATCCATGGGAATGAGATTCACAAGCAGAGAAGAACCCCAGGAAAGATAAAACCTGGCCAGTGAGTGTGTAGCCCTGCGAAGCTGAGCTCCGCCTCTACTTTTTATCCCAGGGCCAACACATCCCACATCTCCAGCCTGGTCCTCAGGGTGCGGATGGGGCTGTCTGAGTCTCAGGGTTGGAGCCTTCCCTTCAGATGTCGGGAGTGCAGGAGAGACTGCAGGTGACACTCCAGGCCTAGTTCATCAGCTCAAGACCCAAAGCTGAACAAACATCCCCTGCAGGCTGCTGGCGCGCCTGCGCCCTCCAGGAGCACAGCCGGCCCTGGGCTGTCCTTCCCTTCCATGCATTGGCAGCCACGGGGCAGATGCCACCCGCTCTTACTCCTACAACTGTAGCATCCCCGGTGCTTGGAGGCAAGAGACCTGGAGTTGCCCCACCCCAGCTCCCAGAGAAGGGCAGGAAGCCTTGGCTCGGGCACTCTGCATAGCAGAGTGATGGTTTTCCCACGCAGCTGCCCCTGGGGTTGTCAGAAAGCCATTCTTTAGAATGAAATAAAATCTGCCCCCTGCAATTCCCACCTACAGATCAAAGTTCTACCATATGGCGATTACACAGAATCGGTTTGTTTTCTCTACCTTGTTGTAGTCTTTTGAACATCTGGAGACAGCAACCTTTTTCCTCAAGGCTTTTTTTCTTTTTTCCAGATTAGACAGTTCTTTCACGTGACTTCAAACAGCATGGTTTCTAGATCCCTCAAGATGTTAATCACTGTCTCGTCTATTCATTTTCAAAATGCTTTCTATAACGCAGTAGAGTGTGAGAACACAAAGTTCCAGACAAAGTAACCAGCACAGAGGCCAACAGGACTATGGCCTCTTCTGATCCGCATTCCGTCTCTCCATTAATGCAGCCCAAGATGGCCTCATTAGCAGTGGGTGATACCCAGACCCCAAAGCCTCCATTCTCTGTTAACACAATTAACTTTTGAAGGTAAAATAAGTATTTTATGTTCATCACTGCTAACGTTGGCTTGCTGATTTTCTCTGCAGTTAACACACAATTTAATAACTATTCCTGGCTGTCCTAATGAAGCTCCATGGTTAAGAGGATGCACAAGAAAGCAAAGCCTGAGTAGGCCCCAGCCCATCAGATACTCCTGGCAAATTGGAGCAGAGAAGACCCCAAGGCCTCAGAACAGGGGGGTGAGGCATTGCGGAGGCCGGGTCTGCTCCAGAGACAATGGTGAGGGGATGTGAGGGACTCCTAGAGTGTGACATATGGAAGCTAATTGGAGACCAGGAGGTCCCTGGGCCTGGAGCAGGGGCCTTGCAACTTAGTTATCCATCTCCATGCCTGCAGGAGTTAAAACAAAGGCATTGCTTTGGTTTAGTCACGTCTAGCTGAGAGACAGACAAGGAGAGTGGATGTACACCTCACAAAGGATCCGATTTACTGCTCCTGAAATAAATACTGAACCTTTTTCATCGTGAGGATAACCAGACTCCCAGAGGGGCATCAATTTACTTCAACAGTAGACAATACCATTTTCTCTACTCTGGAGCTACAAGCCTGGAGCGTCTGCAAAAAGAAATCCCACTTACAAAAGTAGTACCGAGAAAAATGCTTCTTGCAAAAACACAGAATGAATTAAATGTATCCTTTCCAGACTGGTCTCAACTGAGGATGTTCCTGCCTCAGTGAACTGAGGAAGGCAGTGTGTTTGGCTTTTCTTTCATCACATAAAAAAACTCAATAAAGTGGAGTACTAGGATTTTCCTAATAAATGCATCAGCAGCAATGAATACAATGTAACCTTGACCTGACTGCAGGATTTCACAGATTTCAAGAAAACTGGGCAGATGAGTTGGATAGCAGGTGGCCACATAGTTCCATAGTTAAACAAACAATGATTTAGACCATGTCTAGTCTAAGGTTGTAGGCAACTTCTGGAGGTTTGGGTACAGCCTGTGGTCCAAAGTGATGTCTTAGCACACACACTACTCATTCCTCTCATGTTGGTCCAAGGGCAGAGTCTGGCAGATGTTTTAGGTCATTTCTGCTTTGAAGTTGTGGAAATTTGTTGTTTGATATTTGTCATTTATGACGTTCATTTTCTCCCTCTTCTTTCTCTATTAGGTCTGGCTGTTGTTCTCAGTGGCATATAAAGCATCTTTAATGACAAATCTCAATGAATAATCTTGAAATTATTTTAAATTAACTGGAAAACTCATAAACAAATGTATATTAACTGAAACTCTGAGGACAGCCCTAATAGAAGATATAACTTTCAAACCAACCACTCAGAAAAAAAGAATCAGCAAAAATTTAAAATATTTTGCAAAATGTGGGAAGAAAATAAATAATAATAGCTGATAGAGGATTTGCTGTATGCCAAGCACTACTCTAAACACTATAAGTATCAAAGTATTTCAAAGTATTTAATTTTTTTGTAAGTCTATGTGTTGTGCATTTTAAAGCTAAGAAAACATAGATGCAGAAAAATTAAGTGGCTTTCTTATGGTGGCCCTCCTCATAGCTTTACAAACTAGAACTTGAACCCAGAACCCACAACTACTATACTCTCCTGCTTCTCTCTTGTTTAATAGACAATTATAAAAGTCTATTAAACAGAAGTCACAAACTTAGATAGTATAAATAAAACCAAATATATCTATGATTATAACACTGTTACTGAGTTAAATTCCTTTTTTGAAAGGCAAAGACTCTCAAACCATGTCAAATCGGGTGTATTATTTACTTAATATGAAAATCTCCTACATACAAACACAAGATTAAAGTTAAGATAGACAACAGCATTTGTTGTCATGGAGGCCTGCTAACTCCTGGCTCCCTACATTTTTAGAGAGGTGAGGAAGTAGCCCAGCCTTTGGTTAGTCCCACTTTCCTCTCCCTCACATGCAGATCTCTATCCAGGAGGGATTATCTGACCAGTGGAATGCGGGAAAGTGACTACTAGTGGACTCCAGGGACATTAATGAGTCCCTCACTTTAACATGCAAGCAGAAAAGGCATGCTTTGCTTTCTCTTCTGCCTTCCATGACTGGGGTTGGCATAGTTTTACCTCCAGGAGGCCAAGCTGGTGTCCTCCCTGCTCTGTGTTCCTAGTTTCCCAGTCTTCACTGGTTGGGTTTCTTGGTCATCCCAGTCTGCAGGATCAAGATTCTCTAATTCAGGAAAAAAGGAAAAGGAAATTCCATTTTTCTTTTAGGCACAAGACCAGTTCTCCACATAAAACCACTCCTGCTCTTGGGCCTCATCCAGTTCTGTTCTCAGGTGATTAGGGACCTAGAGGAAAAGATGTACAAGTATTTACTACCCTCTAAATGCCAAAAACAGGGTGGGAATTTTAAAAATTTATTTTAGACATTGAGACACCAAGAACACAAAAGGCTAAAGATTTAAACAGTAAAATTGACAGACTCTATTGTATAGACCTAGATAAGGAGATACTGTTTCTACCAAAAATAATACCATTTTCAAAATGAATAAAAATTTACTCTCCCTTATCTATTGGAGATGTGTTCCTCAACCTCCCAGTGCATGCCTGAAACCTTAGCAAGTACTGACCCTATATATACTGACCCTACCTATGCATACCTATGTGACTAAAGGGCAGATTGTGTACACAGCATGGACACACTGGACAAAGGGATGAGTCACATCCCAGGCAGGACAGAGCAGGATGGTGTGAGAGTTCATCATGCTCCTCAGAATGATGTCCAATTTAAAATTTAGGAGTTGTTTATTTCTGGAATTTTCTATTTAATATTTTTGGACAACTATTGACTGTAGGTGACTGAAGCCACAGAAAGCACAATCATACATGAGAAGGGACTACTGTACTTTGTTACCAACAAAAGTTTAATTTAAAAGAAGAAAAATTTGACCAGGCATGGTGGCTCAGTAATCCTAACACTCTGGGAGGCTGAAGCGGGTGCATTGCTTGAGCTCACAGGTTCAAGATCAGCCTGAGCAAGAGTGAGACCTTGTCTCTAAAATTAGCTGGGTGTTGTGGTGGGCACCTGTGTCCCAGCTACTTGGGAGGCTGAGGCAAGAGAATTGCTTAAGCCCAGGAGTTTGAGGTTGCTGTGAGCTATGACACCTCAGCACTCTACAGAGGGCAACATAGTAAGACTCTGTCTCAAAAAAAAAAAGGAAGAAGAAGAAGAAAAACTTATAACAAATCTATGTATAGAATAACTCAGAAACTAAAAATCAAAGGACAGCCTCTCTCCCCAAATTAAAGCCAGTAATTAAAAATACAAAACATTGCATTAATGTGCACAGTTATGATTTAATAAAAAATTAAAAAATAGATAAGATAAAAATACAAAATAACATTAACCAGAAATAAAAAATACAAAACAACTTCAAAACAATATTGAGAGTAAAAAATAAATCAAAGGTAAAATAAAAAGCTCTTTAAAATGACGTGGCCAAAGTATTTCTAAGGAGCACTTACACCCTTAAATGCATTGGCTTTAGAAAAATACTGAAAATAAGTAAAAGTACTATACTTAAATGACATTCAATTCCAGAAGAACTCCAAAGTAAACTCCCTCAAATTTTTTTAAACAAAAGAAGGAATTTATGAAGCTAAATTTGTTAATGAAATAAAATAAGAAAATTTCAAGAATCCCCTCTGAGTTGTGTCTCAGCCCTGCCTAGTGCTCACAGGAGCTCCCTCTCTCTCTCTCTCTAAAGCTGGTGGTTCAGACCCCCTGACACCTCACAGTGCTTTGGTGGCATTGCGTGTGCCTCAGTGATGGCGAGCTCACTAGCTCAGAAGCAGCTCACTTCACTTTTCCTGTAAATGGCCCCCTCTCTGGCAGTTCTTAGCTTAGACAATCAGGGAGAGAAGACATATGTGTGAAGCAGAAGTGGTCACTCTCTCCCTGGTGAGGATGTGCCACCAGGGCCCTCAGGCAGAGAGATTGGAAAGGAGGAGGCAGGACAGGAGGAGTTGCCCTCAGGGACTTCCAGTGTCTGATCTCCACCCCCACCATAGGTCAGTGAGCGCTGAGCCACTAACACCCAACTCCCTGCCTGCACATTCTGGAAGAAGTGCCTTGTTGAGCACTGAGTTCATGAGAAGATCTGGCCTACCCTGGAAGGAGGAAAGAGCGGGACAACCAGGAACCGATGAGGCCCAGGGCCTGCCTCTCCAGAGGCCCAGCCCTTCACAGGAAGGAGAAGCAGCACAGACAAGGAAGTCAGCTGAGCTTTGACCACTGGGTAATATTATGGACTGAACTGTGTCTCCCCCAAAGTTCATTTGTTGACGCCCTATTCCCCAATGTGACCATATTTGGAGATAGGGTCTTTGAAGAGGTAAATAAGGTTGAATGAGGTCATAAAGGTGAGACAGTACTGGCGCCCCATAAGAAGAGGAAGTAATATCAGAAGTACGTGGGGAAAAGGCCATGTGAAGACACAGTGAGAAGGCAGCTGTCTGCAAGCCAAAGAGAGGCCTGGCCAGAAACCAACCCCGCAACCCTTTTATCCTGGACTTGCGAGCTGTGAGAAAGTAAATTTCTGTTGTTTAAGCCATCTCCTCCGTGGTACTTAGGGAGGGAGGTGAAGGAGGAAGGGAGGGAGGGAGGGAAGAAGGGCAAACTCTCTCTATTGGAATAGCTAAGATTTTTCTTTTTACAAACTGTATGCTAAAGACCAAAAGAAAAGAAGCTTCATGGGTCCATCCCCCCCCCACCCCGCAGCCAGTGAGAACATAAATGTAAGTGTTGACTTTTTTACTTTAATTAGTGTTTAGCAAGTTCACAGTGATGGAAGCAGTCAGGCCATCATGTGTACCACTTCATTTGGCACCTGAGGCCTGAATGGAAGGAAAAAGCTGACCCAAGGTGATGTCACAAAGGGTAGCAGAAGGCACCGATCCCAGCTCACTCTCCAGAGCCGCTAGTACAAACTGGCACACTCTCTTTTCCAAGCAGAGCCATGCCCTCCCGTGTGTGTGAGGGGGCAGAGTCCACAGAATCGTACCTGTAGACAGACATACCTCCAGGGTCTGTGCTTCTGAGAGCAGCGACCTCACCCATATCCTCCTTCTGGTCCAGGTGCCTGAGAAGCATGGCTCTCTGGCCAGGGGCTGGTGAGGCCTAGGAAAACTACATAGAATGCAGCTCTTCGCAACAGGAGCAGCCCCAGCGTGGTGAGCAGAGCAGCCTGTGGACAGCCTCAGCTCTGCCCCGGAGGACAGAGGGAGCACGAGTCCATCACCCTCCGGGTTCAGAGTCGGGGAGCACAGGGGAGCACCAGCCCATTGCCCACCAAACCCATGTGCCTGGCCTTTTTGTCGCTGGCTGAATGACTCCACCACACAGGAGTAGACCCTCTGAGGTGTGACTGTTTCATTCCACAAACATTTGATTGAGCAATCACACATCTGACGGCAGAACAAATGGATTATAGGACATCAAGCAGATATGATTCCTTTGCAATTGCAGTACATCTTACACGTATGTAAAACAAATTCGGTTAGACAGATGAGCATTAATATTCAAAGATCTTGAAACATTCTAAATTGTTCATGGTGTTTATTTGTGCAGAGGGAAGTCAGGGAGGATGGAGGAAATTAGAGTTTGGGATCCACAGTCGGACCAACAAAGGCCTTCGGCCCCTCCGGAAGAAGAGTAAGTCAGCCGCCCTGCTCTTTGGGGCCTCCCGTGCCTAGATCCTGCGATTCCTGACTGTGATCGTACAGCCCCACCTGCTTGGCAGCCTTGTAGACAACACCAAAAGGGGATTTGAGCTTCAAAAAATATCTGTTCTTTCTCTGTTCACTGTCACCACAGGAGGGATGGGGCTACATTTGGCTGTTAAAGCCTCTTCCTCCACAAGCTGAATATTAAGAGATAAAGTCCAGCTAGATAAATAAACCAAGTCCCTGTGGTAGAGACCCTTGCTTGCCCCATGGCCAAGAGATGTTTCCCATAGATGGACAGCCACACGGAGCAGCTGAGGGCCTCCTCATGTTTCAGGACTTGGGGGAGGAGGGCCCACCCAGGACAAAGGATGATCAGCCCTGCATCATATCCCGAATCGCCCAGCCTCACTTTGCTAAAACCATGGGGGCCTAGGGATTCTCATTTGCAAAGGACAAACATTTGCTCACAGCTGGCTGGACCCTGGAAGACAGCAGAAGGGCAGGAGGAGGACCCAGGTGGAGACCCTCAGAGGCTCTCAGGAGAAGCAGCAGGAAGGCCAAAAGCTGGGTCTGGTATTCATGGGTACTCAGGGCCACAGAGGCAGACAGGCTTGTCTCAGGGGAGGGGAGAACATGGCTCAGCAAAGGAGGCTGCTCCTGGCTGTCTAAAGAAGAAAAGAATCTGTGAAGGGTTAACAGCATATCCTGATAAAAACTAACGACTAAGTGATTAGATGCCTATGTCACTGTGACGTTAGCTATTTGTATTATGGGGCATGTGCTGAGATAAGCACCATTTAATAATGAGTTCTGCCCCAAGTTCTCACTGTGTTCTGCCAGGGGACCTGTGCTTTGTCCAGAGGCTGGTTGGGACAGTGTTGGGCAGGCAGGAACTGCCATTGCCAGGCTCCGTGGAATCAGCAGAAACCAAAGATGCCAACCAGCCCACTACACTGCCCCAGGGATCCTGGTAGGCACATCTGATGTGGAAATGTTAGGAAACAAAGGTAGAAGGCTAATGGGAGCCTGGGGAACAAGGAACCCAGTAAGGATGTATGGCCGCAAGCAGTGAGAGCCGCTTAGGTGCGTAGTTACCTTGATGCTCCCACCCAGGTCCCCATGTCTCAGCCACTGTGGGCGTCTTTCAGCTGCCCTGAGCAGCCAGGCTCCTTCTTACACAGAGTCTCCCGATGGGGCCAGCTCCACGTCCACGTGCCTCAGAGTCTGTGCCCTCCACTCTGTGGTGACTTCATCCTCTGGCCCATGCCCTGAGCAGAAGCAGGGACCCCCACCCCCACCCCCTGCAGTCTTCACAAGAACAATGCCTAAAACACAGAGGCCCCAGTGAATGCTGATTGAAGGGATGAATCTCTACAGTCATTTATACAGAACAAAAATAGCATCTCCATTTTTAGATAAATAAAATGAGGCTCTGAGTTTTATCCCCCAGTCATGAGTTTAGGAGTTGGTCCAGAGCCTCTGATTCTAAATTTCTTTCACCACTACATTCTCAAATTTAAGTCAGTTCCTAAATGGGGTAGGACTAACTTGGTCATTTTTGTTTGGCCTACACTGAAAGTTGCAGGTGAAGGTGTGTTCTACTGGGGCCACCAAAAGGGAGTCCTATCTGACTGAGAGCACTCAGCGGGGTCAGCTTCTGAAGTCCAGAGCTATAAATTGAGAGCCATGAGGTTTTGCTGAACCTGGGTTTTGCCACAACAATTGAAAGGAAGCATCAGATAAGAACCAGTAATATCTGCATTCGCCATGTGCCAAGCACCCTTCCTTCAATGCACCTTAAGGTATTATAAAGATAAACTGAGGTACAATAAAAATTTAGAGAGTTTGAGCAATCAGCAATTCATGACTCAGGTTTGAGACCTGGTTTGAGAGTTCCATCAAAGGAATGCAAGTGGGGAGATGTCTCTACTACAAACATGAAAGTGAAACAAGGAAACTGTTTGATTGATTAGTTATACAGTTGTCTTCTTTGCTCTATCCCATTGGAAAATCCCTAGTTATAAACAGGCATACCTCAGAGATACTGTGGGTTCACTGTCAGCCCACCACAATGAAGCAAATAAGGCAATAAAATGATCCCCCCCAAATTTTTGGTTTCCCAATCCATATAAAAGTTACATTTACACTATAGTTTATTAAATGCATAATAGATTATGTCTGAAAAACAACATACAGATCTTAATTTAAAAATACTTTATTGAAAAAAATTAAAAAATAAAAATACTTTATTGCTAAAAAATGCTAATAATTATATAAGCCTCAGAATCATAATCTCTTTGCTGGTGGAAGGTGCTGCCTCAAAGTGGGTGGCTACTGACTGAACAAAGTAGTGTTGCTAAATGCTGGGGTGGCTGTGGCAATTTTTTAAAATAGAACAAAAATGAAGTTTGCCACATCAATTGACTCTTCCTTTCATGAAAGATTTCTCTATAGCATGCAATGCTATTTGAAAGCATTGCATCCATAGTAGAACTACTTTTGATTATTGGAGTCAATCTTCTCAAACTCTGCCATATAATATTCTAAATCCTTCCTTGTCTTTTAAGGCATGTTCATAGCATCTTCACCACATGATTTCATTTCAAGAAACCACCTTCGTTGCTCATCCATAAGAAGCAAATCCCCATACATTCAAGTTTTATTATGAGATTGCAGCAATCCAGTCACATGTTCAGGCTCCACTTCCAGTTCTGGTTCTCTGGCTATTTCCACTGCATCTGCAGTTACTTCCTCTACTGGCATCTTGAGCTCTTCAAAGTCATCCATATGGGTTGAAATCAAGTTCCAAATGTCCATAAATGTTGATATTTTTACACCCTCCCATGTTCTTATGGCATCTAGCATGGTGAATCATTTCCAGAAGGCTTTCAGTTTACTTTGCCCAGATCCATCAGAGGAATAACTACTTATGACAGTTACAGCCTTATTAAATGTACTTCTTAAATAATAAGACTTCAAGGAGGATGGAAGCACAGACCTGAGTTACTGCAGCTACGAGGAGTGCCTGGTGCCACCAGGAGCTGAAGAGGCATCCAAGCGTGGCCCCCTAGAACCTCCCAGGCAGCACAGCCCTGACCACACCTTGATTTTGAACTGTGAGAGAATAAATTTGTTGTCTTAAGCCAAAAAAAAGAAAGACTTCAAATTTGAAATTACACCTTGGTCCATTGCCTGCAGAATGGATGTTGTGTTAGCAAGCATGAAAGCAATGTTAACCTCCTTGTACATCGCCATCAAAAATCTGGGGTGACCAGATGCCTTGTCAATGAGCAGTAATCTTTTGGAAGAAATCCTTTTTATTTCCCTGAACAGTAGGATTCAACAGTGGACTTAAATTATTCAGTAAACCATGCTATAAACAGATGTGTTGTCATCTGGGCTTTGTTGTCTCATTTCTAGACGCCTGGCAGAGTAGATTTAACTTAATTGCTAAGAGCCCTAGGACTTTCAGAATGGTAAATGAGGATTGGCTTCAACTGCATTCACTCCTAGCCAGAGTGTATAAGAGCGTCACCCTGTCCTTTGAAACCTTGAAGCCAAGAATTAACTCTGACTATGGAAAGTCCTAGATGGCATCTTCTTCCAACAGAAGACTATTTAATATAATTTAAAAATCTGTTATTTAGCATAGCCATCTTCATCAATGATCTTAGCCAGGCCCTCTAAATAATGTGCTACATTTTCTACATCAGCACTTGCTGCTTCACCTGGGGCTGTTATGTTGCAGAGAGGGTGTCTCCCCTTAAACCACATGAACCAACCTCTGCTGGCTTCCAGCTTTACTTCTGCAGCTTCCTCACTCTCAGCCTTCACAGAATTAAAGAGAGTTTTATCCTTGCTCTAGATTAAGCTTTTGGCCTAATGCTGTGGCTGGTTTGATCTCCTATCCACAGTACTCAAACTGTCCCCATAAGCAAGAGGGTCATTTTGCTTCTTTATCATTTGTGTGTTCATTGAATGAACAAATGATGATTTTCTTGAAGAAATCAGTTACCTCCATAACTTCCCTTTGCATTCACAATTCAGCTGTTTGGCAAGAGGCCTAGCTTTCACGCTTCAACATGCCTTTCTCACTAAGCTTAATTATTTGTAATTTTAGATTTAAAGGGAGAGACATGTGACTTTTCCTTTGACTTGCACCATTAGAAGCCATTGGAGAATTAATAATTGGCCTAATTTCAATATTGTTATATCTCAAAATAGGGAGACCTAAAGAGAAGGGGAGAGGGATGGGGGATTGGCAGGTCAGTGGTGCAGTCGCAACACACACAACATTTATCCCTCAAGTTCACCCTCTTACATCAGTGTAGTTTGTGGTGCCCCAAAACAATGACAATAGCAACATCAAGGGTCACTGATCACAGATCACCCCAAGAAATATGATAATAATGAAAAATTTGAAATACTGCGAGAGATCCCAAAATGTGACACAGAGACACAAACTGAGCACGTGCTGTTGGGGGAATGGTGCCGATACACTTGCTCAACCCAAGGTTGCTACAAACCTTCAACTCCTAAAAAGCACAACATCTGCGAAGCTCAATAAAGCAAAGCCCAGTAAAACGAAGTCTGCCTATAGTAAGTTGGCTGTTCTGATTGCTTGAGCTTAAATTCTGTTTGGCTTTAAAATTTACAAGAAATAGCTTGAGTTAAATTTCTTTAATGTTTGCAAAGCCAGCAGGGTTAACTTATGAGGCTTAACTGGCTTGGTCTTCTCAGGGATGCTGCAGGCCTGGTCTCCATTTTAATCTTCTTAAACAAGAGATAGTGGCCATGGCCTCTGAGCTGGCCCCCACTGGTCCTCATTATGTGTGATGAGGTGCAGCTTCTGAGGCTATGTCACAAAAAGCATGGCAACTTTGTCTTGCTCTCTTGGTTGCTGGCTTTGGGCAAGGCCAGCTGCTGTGCTGGGAAGACACTCAAGCAGCCCGTGGAGAGGTTCCCGTACAACTTGCCAGTCATGCAAATGAGCCACTGTGGAAGAGAAGGCCACGTGGCCATAACTGCCAGAGACATCCCAAGCAAGATCTTGGGTGCATCTGATCCTGGCCCAAACCTCTGACTGACAGAAACTCTGAGAAATCAGGCATTGCTCTTGATATTTTAAATACACTAAATCTGGAGTGATGTGTTATGCAGCAATCAATGACCAAGGCACATTAATTATCAATTTAATTATCACAGAAAACGAAGATTAAACAGACTATTATCTTTATTTAATAAATGAAAAATCTTTGGGCAAATAGCCAATACATGTTTGGCACAGCCAGGTTTTCAACCTTTGTGGTTTGTGTCTTGCTGCACCATCCGAGACAGTAGCCAAAACTCATTAACATTTTTAAAAAAATGAAAAGCTCAGTTTGCAATTTTAAGTGCTTGGTGTAGCTCAAGGCTACCATACTGGAAAGGGTAAATACAGAACATTTCTGTCATTACAGAAAGTTTGATCAGACAGTGCTGGTGTAGAGCATGTGCTACTAACCACTAAATCTACCACCTAAAAAGAAACTGGAGATCCTTGTTTGAGTGCACTAAGGAGTTCACTGACTGTTAGCTGGTCTTGGAGTTAAGCCAATTGGATGATACAGACAAAGGGCTCTGGGCATTTGAAGATTCATTCTCCACTCTGGAATTTACCAAACTGGAAGAGGCACACCTGGAGATGTTCCACCTCCTTCCCATCCTCCTCAAGTTCCCCATCATGGGTCTTGTCCCTCAGCATATCCACTCTCAGTATACATAACAAGACACCACCTGCAGCCCGGGTGCTCTTCTCTCAGGCCCATCACTGCCTGGATTTCTGTCCATTGATCACTAAGCCCACATATAAAGTGCTCACACAGACCAGGCTCAATGCAGACACCAGGGAAATAAGTTTCATCCGCTTGCTCTATAGACATCACTATCCGCTGGGAGGTTCCCTGGGAAGTGGTGCTGTAGCCTGTGATAGAGCAATCTCCAGGGATCTGTGGAAAGACAGAAACTGGAACAAGAAACATGTCTGCCTGCAGGTGCCCACGATGAGACACAGAAAGACAGTATTTAAACTACTGAGTCATTAAGGAGACCTGGCACACGGTGAAAAAAGGCAGGGACATTTCCACACAGGCAATGACTTCAGAGAGCACAGTTTGCTCCTGGAACAATGAAGTTCGACAGCACCACAAGGGCAAGATGGTAAAGAACACGAATACCAGGCTATGCCTGGCCTCAAATATATGCTAAGGAGTGTGAACTTGGCGCATGAAGGAAGGGATGTTGCCTTTGCCTCTGCTGTTACATTTGGAGGGCTTCATTCTGGGTCTAACATCTGTCTAGTAATGCAAGGTGGCTGACTGGGGTGGCCAATATTTTGATGTGGTTTCTCTACTCCCTACTGACTCTCGACTGGGCTCAGGTGGTGGCAGAGAACAAGCATGTAAAAATATGGCAGAGACTGTCACCTGGGTGTGGAAGGACTCTGATAAACCCATGGAAGGGGTCTAGGTCAATTCACAGAAATCAATTTGCTAAAAATCCAGTTCACACTGTGCATCAGATGAATATCTTCAGCAGGGTGAGGTAGGTTGCTGCTAAAACTGGGAACTACACTTTAGAATAAAATCTTCAGTAAGTCAATGAGCAGGGCATTCTGTGATATGGAGTCTTGGTCAACCAATTCTTAATGAACTAGCCATTGGCAAATTATTTTTTAAGGAATTGATCTGCTTCCTAGAAAAACACCCTAAGCAGGATTCTATACCTTGGCTTCCAGAATTCTCACTCTAGTCATCTATCCAGATGCTAAAAATTTAGAGAAAACCAAACTTAATGAACTCTGCAAAGTCCCTGTTTTTTCTTAGCTCAAAACGCAAATCCTCTGAACTGAAGGCTGAGGTCATTCTCCATGGTATGTTGCAAGCTTTTTCCATCTTCACTACAACTTCCTTTCTTTGGGTTTCTTTCTCTCTCATTCTTTGCTGTCACCTCACCCTCCTGCTCACTCTTGTTCTTTCTTCCTATAAACAATGATATAAATTACCACTTAGCTGGAGCTGCTTAGCGTATTCCCTGGCCCGCGTGGAGACAGCATACTCCATAATGGATCGCCTTTGTACAGAGGAGCAGTCCCAGTAATTAGGTGCACTTTGACGGAGAAACCAAGTGCCATAACTCAGGAGATCATAAGCATTGCTACTCTGGTGAAGTTTAGTTTAATGCAAAAGAAACATGTGTTTCCTGTCCCTTTTTCTAAATCGATTGGGCCATTTGTCTAATTTAAACATGCTATAATTTACACACATCCTCCAAAGTTAGAGATGAGGTTGGGGTACTTGATATATGCCTTTTCATATGGCTTGAATATATCACTGTCTCCCGCAAGGCCTGTAAGGCTTTCTCCTGAGTGGATGGAGGCCCCATAACTCTCTGATCTACTCCATTTTCTCTGACAACCCTTAGGATCCTTGTTCAGACAATTTGGCCAGAGAATTATGACTGACTTTCAAGGAGCATGGACTGGAGGCTGAACCTGCACTCCACCCCTCAATATCCTATGCTTATCAACACGACTATAAAATTCTCTCCAATTTCTTTTCTTTTTGTAAGGAAAACATCAAGAAGGTAGGTTGGGTATGGATCCTTGAGGCATGCAATTATGCAGCATTTTTAGCTGATTTAGCACAACTAAATGTTAGTGGGGAAAACTCTCTTGTTCTAATCATCACTTTCTCTGGTATATGAGCCTGCAAGAAGGGTAGACACCCCTCTGGGGAATTAGCATCTCTAATTGTCAGGCACCCTTGACTTCTCTAATCTTGCTAGGAAAATTGTAGCCTGACTATCAATTAGATTTCATTTTGGTTTTGGTTTTGTTTTTAAAAGCTAAGTCTTGTTCTCATGCCCATCTGTTAAATTGCATAATAAAAGACTATTTATTTCTAAGAATTATGTTTGCTTTTCAGCGTTTTTTCTGGTTCCATAAGAATTAAAGTGCTGTTTTTTCAAGTTCTTTAAAGTATGACATTGGTGCTTTGATGGAGATTGCATTAAGTCTATAGATTGCTTTGGGTAATATGGACATTTTAACAATATTGATTCTTCCTAGCCACAAGTATGGTATGTTCTTCCATTTGTTAACATCTTCTGCTATTTCCTTTCTCAGAGTTTCATAGTTCTCTTTTTAGAGATCTTTCACATACTTTTTAGATATATTCCCAGGTATCTCATCTTCTTTGGCACTTCTGTAAAAAGAATAGAGTCTTTGATTTTATTCTCGGCTTGACTATTGTTGCCATATATGAAGGCTGCTGATTTATGGGTATTGATTTTGTATCCCAAGATGCTGCTATATTCCTTGATAACGTCTAAGAGCTTTGTAGTTGAGTCCCTAGGGTTTTCCAGGTATAAGATCATGTAATCTGCAAAGAACAAGAGTTTAACCTTCTCTGTCCCCATTTGAATACCTTTGATCTCCTTCTCTTGCCTAATTACAAGGGCTAGGACTTATAACAGTATGGTGAATAGCAGTGGTGACAGTGGGCATCCTTGTCTAATTCCAGATATGAGTGGAAATACTTTCAATTTTACTCCACTCAATATGATATTGGCTGTGGGTTTGCTGTAGAAATCAGTTAGCGTATTCCCACCTAAGTCTAGTTTCTATCAGTTTAAGAAATGTCCCACCTAAGTCTAGTTTCTTAAGTGTTCTTAACATGAAAAGATGCTGGATATTATCAAAACCTTTTTTGCATCAATTGTGAGAATCATATAGTCTTTGTTTTTATTTATGTGGTGAACCGTATTTGTGGATGTACATATGTTGAACCAACTTTGTGTCCTCTGGGATAAAACCCACTTGATCATGATGTATAACTTTTTTAGTGTGTCATTGTATTCTGCTTACTAATATTCTATTGAATATTTTTGCATTGATATTCATTAGTGATATTGGTCTATAGTTTTCTTTTTTTGTTGGGCCTTTTCTTGGTTTGGGTACCCAGGTGATATTTGCTTCATGGAACGTATTGGGGAAGATTCCTTCCTTCTCTATATTTTGGAATAGATTATGAAATATATGAACTAGTTTGTCTTTGAAAGTTTGGTAGAATTCTGATGTGAAACCATCTGGTCCAGGGCTTTTTTTTTTTTTTTTTTTTTTTTGAGGCATCACATTGCCAGATTTCAGGTTACACTACAAGTCTATAGAAATCAAAACAGCATGGTACTAGCATAAAAATAGAGGCATAGGTCTATGGAATAGAGAATCTAGAGATGAACTCAACACATAATAATCATTTGATCTTTGATAAGCCTAACAAAAACATGCACTAGGGAAAAGAATCCTTATTTAACAAATGGTGCTAGGAGAACTGGTAGCCACATGTAGAAGACTGAAACTGGATCCACACCTCTCACCACTAACAAAAATTGATTCTCACTGAATAAAAGATTTAAATTTAAGACACAAATCAATAAAAATTCTAGAACAGAGTGTGGGGAAAACACTCGAATATAATGGCCTAGGAAAAAACTTTATGATGAAGATGCCCCTGGCAATTGCAGAAACACTAACTAAATAACTCGGATTTGCAAATTAAAAAGCTTTTGCACAGCTAAGGGTACCACAAACAAAGCAGACAGCCTAGCATGTTATGAATCTGACAAAGTCTTGATAACTAGAATCTACAGAGAGCTCAAATTAAACAATAAGAAAAGCGCAAACAACCTCCTCCATAAGTAGGCAAAGGACTTGAACAGGAAATTCTCCAAAGATGACAGGCAAATGGCCAACAAACATATGAAAAAAATCCTCATTGCCTTTATTTATCAGAGAAATGCAAATCAAAACTACTCTAAGATATCACCTAACCCCAGCAAGATTAGCCCACATCACAAACTCCCAAAAATGTAGATGCTGACATGGATGTGGAAAGAAAAAACTCTTCTACACTGCTGATGGGACTGAAAACTAATACAACCTTTAAGGAAAGAAGTATATAGAATCCTCAAAGATCTAAAAGCAGATCTTCCATTTGACCCTGCAATCCCATTACTAGGCATATACTCAGAAGAACAAAAATCATTTTACCACAAAGACATTTGCACCAGAATGTTTATTACAGCTCAATTCATAATTCCCAACTCACAGAAGCAATCCAAATGCCCATCAACAAGCTGTGATATATGTATACCATGGAATACTATTCAGCCATAAAGAAGATGAAGATTTTACATCTTTTATGTTTACCTGGATGGAATTGAAACACATTCTTCTTAGTACAGTATCACATGAATGGAAAAATAAATTTCCAATGCACTCAATACTAATGTGAAAACAATATATAAACAATTACAGGCTCATATGAACAATAAAACACAAATATAGTCTAGTATGGGTGCAGGGGGGAGAAGGGAGGTGGGAGGATGATTGGCAGAGGAGGGAGGGCATTTGGAGGGATCTCACCTAATGGGTGCAATGAGAGGGTGGACAGCATGTACCCTGGGTGAGGGGCTCTTTCACAACTGGCACTTTACCTTGGAAGTAAAAACAATATAATCTAAAAATCTGTACCCTCATAATAATTTGAAATTAAAAAAAGAATATTTAAACTAGAAGCTCAATGAATTCAAGCCTCTCATTTTATAAATAGGCCAAAATCTGCAATGGGTGCCAATAAAGATAGAATTAAGATTCTTGAATATTGGTTCAGTTTATAGGGGTAAGAAAATAGAGCAGATATAAGACAATTTGGTAATATAATCCATGCTACTAAGTAGTGTTGAACAGAGGTTGCAGCTAAGAAAATAAGAAAAATAATCAAACTTATAATTTGGAAAAGAAGAGAGAAAATCCTAAATTTTCAAATTGAAAGAATCACGTATCACATACCTAGAATACCAAAAGAAATAACTGACTAGTAAAACTATGATAAAATTCATTGGTAAATGATCATAATAACACCACACAGAAATCAATACACTTTTAATAAAAAAGTGGAAAAACCCCTTTTAAAAAATCACAAGCTCATGAGACTCCTAACAATGATTAACAAGAAGTGTATATGGCACATATAAATAAAACAATCATATATTATTGAAAGATATAAAAGTCTGGAAACAATGAGAGACAAGCCATATTTCTGGCTGAAAAAATAAAATTAACAATTCTGAGAAATCAGTAGACCAGATACACTCAAATCAAGATTCTCACAAGATGTTTTATAGAATGTGCAAGCTGATTCCAAAGTGCTTCTGGAATAGAAGCCATATAAATATAACAAATAAAATTTTGAGAAAGAGTTGTAAAGAGAGGCTTATTACTTTAGGTAACAAAATAAATTTCGAAACACTACTGATGGAGAAGTTGTTGACTAATCAACAAAGCAGAAAGAAAGTAGAAATAGATCCATGTATAGTGTATTATAAAAATACTACATCTGGGTGGCGCCTATGGTTCAAGGAATAGGTTGCTGGCCCCATATATCAGAGGTGGTGGGTTCAAACCCGGCCCTGGCCAAAAACTGAAAAAATAAAATAAAATAAAATAAATAAAAATACTGCATCAAAACAGCAGAGAAAGGGTTAATTATGATTACTAGTAAATAAATAAATTAACTTCTGTATAGGCAGTAATACAATTTGAAGAAAAAGTCAGTTCCTTCTCTGACACTATATGCAAATGTGACTTCTAGCCTGAATAAAAGGATAAACATAAAACTGCACCATATTTGAATAAAAGAATGTATAGAGGATTATTTTTTATAAATTTTGGTCAAAGAATCCTTCTTGAGCACGACATATAACTGAAGAATCATAAAGAAAAAAACACAAAGGATTCTGTTACACAAAATATATAACTTCTGAATCACAGAAGATTTACATAAGCAAAGGAAAATAACATGTAACTGAGTTAAAGACAGGAAAAGTATTTGCAACATTATTAACAAGCAATGTACAGTAGTAATTCCCAGAATATATATTGACTTCCTACAGAAACATAATAAGAAACAAAACAGACTATACAAATATGTAATATAAGGGAAGAGTATAGATATTAGATTCTTGGCAAAAGTTTCCACTGAACAATAAATAAGAGATAAAGTACTTGAGTAAATTCTAATATAAATACTGACCTATAGGAACAAACCAGGAGGAAAAGAACTGGATTACCATGAAGACTAAGTCACATTCACTGGTTTGAATAAAATTGGTTTGGGTCTTCAACACTGAACCTCCCACCCAGGAACGTGACTGGTAGCTCCATTCAATCAGATCTTGTTGTATGCCTTTCAGGAAATGCAATTGCTTCATTTGCAAAGATGTGCATTTTTCATTAAATGTGGGGGCTTTTTTTTTTCTTACTCCCTTTCACAGTTTCCTCAGTTCTGGATTACTCCCCTGCACCATTCTTTCATTGCCCTTCCACAACACCCTATCTATTACATAAAGTAAGAAATAAATACCTCTGCAACATTCTCTGAAGACAGTGAGGGAATAAAAATCTTGCAGAAAGAATTTTTGAAAGTGATCCTTAAAGAATGAAACCATTCTTGAGAGTGACTTAAAAGAAGTTGTAGAGATGGAAAACAAAGGAGATGATGACTGTTGTGATGTGAAAGGACCAGGTGGGTCCTAGTACAGAAGACGCTGAGACCTGCATGTAGAGCAAGGAGTTGTTGCCCTTGCCTCGGGTGATGGAATATTCCAGAATGGGCCAGGACCAAGACTGCTTTGGGCACACACTCCCTTTCTCCTTTTCACTTCCCTCCACCATAAGCCAAAATAAGGCTTCTCCGTTATTTTTTCCAGGGTCTCTTCCTTCCCCCAGCTTGACACCCCAGACCTCTAGGCCACTTGACTGGCATAAAAGCCTAAACCCATCATCCTTAAGCAGGGAGGCATGCTGCCATCCCTGACCTGTCTTCAGATCCCATTGGCTTTACCTGGATGGGTGTGCAGTCTCCACTTCTGGCATTTGCTTGCCGAGATTTGGACATCTCTTGTCTAAGAGATTGCACTTCGATAGCTAAGTGCTAACTCTGCTGCTTCCTTTCACTCTGACCATTTGATGATGTGGCTTTGAACTCCATCAGCCAATTCTCTATCACTCCTGAGATTTTCCTGGTTACTCTATTGAGCGCTGCTTTAGATACCTTCTCCAGGTCTCCTCGGTTAAGGTGATGGGCCGGCAATGCCTCTCAGATGCATGTTAATATTGCTGTCTTCTAAAAACAGAGATGATTGAAATTTCAAGTTCATATGCATCCGTATCATTTAAATCTGTCATTAGAATGTGATCTGATGGATATTCTCTGTGTTTCTTTTCCTATGCCTTAGAAAGAGAAGGTACCCTTAACAATCTGAGAACTTGAAGGTAGCTAAACTATTAGCCTCTTAACCCATGCTTGTGTACACTTAACACAATAGCTCCCATGGTTTAACCAATAGAAAAGGCCAGGTAAAGATACCACTGCAAGGAAAGCCAATTCTAAAAAGCAGCTTATCCTGGATTCACCACACTACACTGAATCCCAAGAGATAGGTTGTGACTTCTACATGCAAATGAGAATAGCAATGTCAGGAATGGGGGTGAACCAGGAGACCCTCACCAGTAGGTAGATCACCTCTAAGAGATGATTAGACACATAATTAGCTTCTGTTTCAGCATCTCCTATGTCTGGCTTGAAGGCAGAGTTAGGAAAGTTAAAAGCAGCTTTCTTAAGCTCTTTTGCAGCTACAATCGATTCTGGATGGTTTAGTTTCTGTCAATCAGCTGAACATTCACAATAATTTGGTACAGAATGAGGTAGTCTATAAATGGGCTAAAAACACCAATTAAAAAATGCAAAGTATACTTTAAAAGATGAATCAAGACTTATACGGTCTATAAGAAATTCACTTCAAGTATAACAATATGGGTGAGTAGGAAGTACAAGGATAGAAAGCAGGAGTCAACCATGTCAACTATGTTAATATCAGATAAAGTAGACTTCAGAAAAGGTTAATTACCATAGAGAGAGACATCATTTAATGATAAAAGAGTCAGTCCACTAAGAAAGCATAGCAGCGTGAAATGTGTAACACCAAACAACAGATCTACAAAATATGGGGAACAAAAACAAGTAGCTCTAAAAGGAGCAATAGATAAATCAGCAGTTATCATTGGAAACTTTAACACCCATCTCTTAACACTTGGTAAACACAACTAGATAGAGCATTAGCAAGGATACTGTCAGCCAGCAGGAAATCATTGCCATTTGTATAACACTCCACTCAATAGCAGAATACACATTCTTTTTAAATACCTACAGATAGACACTTGTCTACCCAGGTAGACAGTGCTATGGTCTGAATGTTTCTGTCCTCTGAAACTCATGTTGCAACTTAATCCCTAATGTGACAGTATTCAGAGTTAAGGCCTCTAAGAGGTAATTGGGACATGAAAGCTCTGTTCTCATGAATGGCTTAGTCTATTAATGGATCAATGGGTATTAGTGGGTTATCATAATAGGGGCACTGATGGCTTTATAAGAAGAGGAAGAGAGACCCAAGCTAGTCTGGTCAGGCCACTCCATATGCTTCCTTGAACTGCGTTGGGGCTCTAAAGAGGGCTTCCACCAGCAAGAAGGACCTTACTAGCTGCAACTCCTTGACTTGGACTTTTTAGCTTCCATAATTATAAGAAATAAATTCCTTTCTTTTTTTTATTAAATGATAACTATGTACATTAATGCAATTCTGGAGTACAGTGTGGTGTTTTCACATACAATTTGAAATATTTTCATCAAACTGGTTAACATAGCTTTCATGTCATTTTCTTAGTTATTGTGTTAAAACATTCATATTCTACTCTTAGAAAGATTCACTTGTACCCTTGTAAGATAAACCATAGAAGAGATCCCTCCAATCACCCTCCCTCCACCCATTCCCCCCACCTCTCCCCCTCCTCCCTATAAATTCCTTTCTTAAAAAAATTAATTAGCCAGCTTTAAGGGTTCTACTATAAGGAACAGTAAACAGACTAAGACAGATACCATCGTAGACTATAAAAGTAGCCCCAACAAATTTTTAAAAATTGAAATTATAAAATGTTGTATTCTGATCACAATAAAATCAACTAGAAATCAATAACAGAAAGATAACAGGAAAATTTAGAAGCACTTGTAAATTCAGGAGCACACTTCTAAAGAGGACATCTCAAATAAACTCAAAAAAATACACTGCACTAAAATGAAAATGTAACAAAAATTTATGAGACATTGTTAAATGCAGTGCTGAGAACAAAATTTATAATATACATTAGAGAACAAAAGCGTCAAATCAATCATTTAAGTCCTTCCACCAAGGACCTAGAAAGGCAAAAGCATGTAAATCCAAAACAAGCTTCTAGAAATAAGAAAAGAACAGAAATTAATAAAATTTGAAACAACAAAACAACACAAAAGATCAAGGAAACAGAGAGCTTTGGAAAGATCAATGATCAATGAAACTATAAAACTGACAAACATTTAGTAAGAGGTCAAAGGAAAAAACAGAGAAGACACAAATTACCAATACCAGAAATGAAATAGGGGACAGTAGTATCTGAATAGTAGTATAGATCCTCCAGACAGCAAATAGACAAGAAGAAAATAACATGAACAGCTCAGCACACGTCACTTGAAAACTTAGATTGAATAACTCTGCTATTGAGCAGAGTGTTATTCAATTCCTTGAAATGGACAAATTATCACAGCTCATCCAATATAAATAAATAGTTTGAATAGCCCATACACCTTAAAAGAATTAAATTTATAACTTAAAAACCCCAGAAATGAAATCTTCAAGCTCATATATTTCTACTGGAGAATTCTAGAATTAACACACATTCTATACATCTTTTCCAGAAAATAAAAGAGGAGGGAACACTTTCTCAAAATTAAAAATCTTTCATTAAGAGAGTGATAAGGCAAGCTGTAGAGTGTGAAAAAACTTGAGTAAATCATATGTCCAACAAAGGACTAATATCTAAAATATACAGAGCATAGCAAAACAATGTATATACCTTTTAAAAAAGGAAAAAAAATTGTATGTAAATTGTAATACTCAATATATACCAATAGCTATAGTTGAATATAAGTCACATCTGACTTCTGCAATTACAAGAGATGCTCAAAGTGGTTACCATCAGCATTCGGACACAGGTCTCATTATGGCAAACTACAGCTTGAGCAGTGTTGATCAAAGTGTCCTCTTTGCCATTTCACAGTACCATGCATCTCACACTTATCAGGAATGCATGCAGCAGTTAGGTGTGTTTGAGATTCTGTTGCATACTCATTCCTCCATTGTTATGGTACATCCACAGTGTTCTAAAATTTTAAATACCATTTCAAAATGGTCTTACATTCCTCAAAGGACAACCAGGCTTCTGCCATTTTCTTTGACTCCCCCACCACTCACATGGTGATGCTAGCATTTGTTTGATTAATGCCATCTTTTGAGCAAATCCCATACTACAACAATTTAATTCTACTTCCCAAAGTAATACACAGATAACAGCTCTTAAAATATGTATACATTTTTTTGGTACCCCTGATGTAAGGAAGCTTCAACACAAACAGTAAAATTTTAAATTGAATTAAGAAATGCACAAAAGACACAAAGACACATTACATTACACATTACAAAACAAAAGAGGACATACAAATATGGCAAATATTCATGTGAAATTATATTCCACATCAATAGCTTTTAGGGAAATGCAAATTAAAGACACAATGAGATATCTATCAGACATTTACATCTATCAGATCTCTGTAGATATCTACATCTGTCAGAATAGCTAAAATAAAAAATGGTAATACCACCAAATGCTGTCAAGGGATGCAGATAAACTGGACAATCCATATGTTGCTCATAGAAATGTAAAATCATTCAGCCTCTCTGGAAAACAGTTTGGTAGCTTTTTAAAAAACTAAACTTGCAACTCACATGTGACCCAGAGATCATACTCTTGGGCATTTGTCCAAGAGCAACGAAGACTTAAATTCACATAAAAACTTGTTCAAAAATCTGTATAGCACTTTACTCAGATACATGCTTTGACCTGGATGAATCTCCAGAGAGTTATGGTAACAAAAAAAAAAAAAAGCCAGTCCCCAAAGATAACACACTGATTTTATTTACATAATATTCTCAAAATGAAAAAATGATCCAGACTAGAGGTGCCTGGGGTGTAAGGAAGGGTGGGAGCAGGAGGGAAAATGGCAGTGACTATTAAAGGGCAACATGTGGGATCCTTGTGGTGTGGAAATGCTCTGGGTCTTGGTTGTGTGAAAGTCAATATCCTGGTGGTGATATTGTACTGTAATTCACAGTGTTGTGGATGTACCAGAATTTGTTTAATCACTGCAGGAAACCAAGGAAAGAGTACATGGAACCTCTCTGTATTATCCTAACAACTGCAGGTGGCTCCACAATTATCTCAAAATACGAAATTTAATTTAAGAAAGGAAAAATGTTTTTTTAATCTAAATGTTCTTAATCCTATAGGCAGATGAAAACAGGAAAAAAATGAATTAATAAATAAATGAATACTCTGCTAATTCTTTCCACAACAAATCGTCTTTCATAAACTCTTCAGAGTCTATCCTGAATGGAGAATTCTAATTGTAGCCAAATAGTAGATATTTTTTATCCTGAAAACGGAATCAAGGTAAGTTATCACCACCCCAGTAAACCTGGCACTTCCTTAAAATCACCTCTGCTCATGCCAAGGATCAATCGCTGTGTTATCTCAAAAAGTACACCAGCCCAGGCCCTGAAGCAACCTGGCTTTAGACATGATGATTTCATTATTGATCCCTAAAATAATTTAATTAAGTTCCATGAAAATTTACTTGGAAAAAAGACTTATTGTTTCATAAAGTTTGTTGAAAATCTCTATATAGCCCAAAGCCAAGTGGGAAGGAAAAGTCTCTCAACAACTCTGTTTCTAAACCTGAAGTCAATAATAGGCCCCTTCATTTTCAGTTATGTCTAAATACCTGATTCACATGTTGGACGAACTCTCTGAGTGCCCCTGTGACACAGCAAATAGGACGAGGAAGATCCCCCACCTTACCTCTGCTATTGACTAGTACATTAGTACTTGGTTTGCTCCTGTAAACCAGGACAGACCTTCAGAAACAACTGACCTTGCCAAGGCATCTACTCAGGGTACATTTGCCGTCCACATAGCCTGTCAACCCCAGCCAGAGTCAAAGCTTCCAACTCCAGATGGATATCTTAGCTTCTATGCTCTGTGGATCTAAACCCTTGACCCTCCAGCCAAGGACTTAGCCAGCCTCTTGAGTTGATCCCAGTGTTCTTTCCCCAAGAACTACTTCTAACCTACCTGGGGGCCCCATCATGGCTGGCTTCCATGTGGGGTGGGACAGCTCTGCATTTGGAGATAAATCCATAAATCCACTAAGCTTCATAACTTCTGTAATGGAAAATTAGACCAGTGACAGTGAAAACATTAACAGGCAGGCTCCACCCAGTGGCCAAGACAATGAGAATTTAGGCATGTGAATGTCAGCCTGGGGCACTGCCAGAGAAAAGGCTGCTGCCCTATGGCCCTAAGTGTTAGGCCCCCATCCTCCTCCTCATACACTCCCTCCACCTAGCCACGGCCTTTCTCCCAGTCACTACCAAATAAGTCCAATCTCCAAGGCTGAGTTTCTGCTCTTTCTCTAACTTTGTATTCTAGTTCCTACTTGGCTATGACCCCATTCTTCTGGCCTGTCCCCGCCTCCCTTTCTGCAAGAGCTGAAACCTGATTCCTTTACCTCCCAGCTACCAACAACTCAAGATGTTATCATTCACCTGACTTTGAGTTTTTCCAGTTCTCAAAGATTCAAGATCATGTTTCCAGGATGCCATGAGACAGAAACTCTTGTTGATTTTTCTGAGCTCAGATAACCAGGAGAGAGAGAGAGAACAAACCTGAATCAAACTTATCTCAAACAACCCTGGACAATCAGAATATTCGATTCAATTCAGTCCAACAAAAATGTCTTGAGTTCCTACATGTGTCTGGCACTTTTCCAGCTGTTGGAATTATAGAGATTAATACCACACAGCTCCCACCTGCCTGAAGCTTGTTGCTAATTGAGAAAACATACACATAAACACAGTTCTTTAATTTAATTTTGTACATAATATGACTGGATGATTTAATAAGATATGAATTTGTGGCTCATTGACAGTAGTGCATGGGCTTTCCCAGGGGAGGACTAAAGGCAAGTACAGAGGAGAACAGACACAGCAAGAGCCAAGATGGGAGAAAGAGCATCCCCAACACTAAAAAGGACATATCAGATGGGAACGCGTCTGTAGCAGCCACCTGTGCTAGCCCACTGGTGACACCTCCAAGGGAGCTCCCTGTGCAGTGGGTCTCAGGGAGACTGCACTCAAGCCCCAGCAAAGAGCCCCTCGCCCAAGCCTGAGATGGAAATATAGCACTGTCTGGTCACCACGCAGAAGGTATTCAGGCAAGGACTGAATCACAGGTGGCCAGCACAGGCCATCAACAGAGAGTTCTCCCAGATGTCCTTTTCAAACTATGACCCCCAAAGCTTTCACAGACTTTGGGGGCGGGTGTAACAAATTCCAATTGTAGAGATTGATGGGTTTTTCCACTAGCCCTAGTGGAAGTGGGACTTAAGGCTGATGATAATTGATTCTATAAAAATAAAGCTCTATAATTGTTTTGTGTGTGTGTGCACCCGTGCATGCATGAATGACTGAAAAATACTCTGCAATAATAAGCATGGGGTACAATAGAGAGGGTACCAGACATAGATGTGAAGTCCAGTGAAATCTTCATGGAGAAACTGATGGGTAAGCTGAGCCATGACGTGTAAGTTGGAGGTCATCAGGTGAAGAAGGGGAGTGAAGGGATCCAAGTGAGGTAAAGCATGTGTGGGTGTTGGGTAGGGGTGGTGGGTGAAAGCTCAGCAGTGGCCCCCAGCGGATCTGGCTCTGCACCCATGCCCACAACCTTCTTAGGTTTGGCTGACTGTGCTCCCTACCTTCTATTTGCAAACAGCACTTGATACCTTGCAACATATTTGTGGCCCACTCTGACCCTCTGTCTCTTGTTCAGGACCTACCCCAGAACCACAACCAATACAGTGCCTCATTTACTTTGCTATTAATTCAACATCTATAATGCTCCATCACTGCTAGAATGACAGAGCATTCAAACTGAAGGTGGCTTAGGAATAACCTGGTCTAAAATTGTGCTTTTGCAGATGATGAAATGCAAGGCCAGAGACAGGAAGTGCCCTGTCACTTGTCATGAAGAAAGGGGTGGAGCTGCAACCTGCATCCAGGTTTGCTGACAGGTAGTCCTGTACCAGAGGGATACAGCTGCACCAGAGAAGTATTCACCTTACATTCTGTGGGACAGGTGTCCAGATTCTCCTCACAGTTGTGTGATGCAGGGGTCCCCAGAACTCACGGCATACTCCACACAAGGGGCAGAAGACATCTGCCATTAGCTTACCACAACTTCTATTGGGCATCTGTGCCTGCCATGTGCAAGTTCAGGATGATGTGGAGAAATAGCCTCAGACAACAGGAGAGCACTCCCAACCTGGGGGTGAAGGGGCCCAGTGCCAGGGAAGAGCACAAAACCTTGTTCAGCAACAGACATGAGCTCAGCAGGGAGGGCCATTAGAGATGGCTGTTTCCCTTCTTACTGTAACCACCACTTCCCAATCCCACCTCAAATTCCCTGCTACTGCCTTTGACAGGCCATGGGACCACAGGAAAGAGACATCCCGGGATGTAAGCTAAAGGCAGAAAGTGTGCTCTTGTCACCAACGCAGCATAGAGCAAATTAGGACCTTTAACTGACCCCTTCTGAGCATGACAGGTGGCTACCACCCTGGATACCAGGCTCCACATTCAAGTGTGTCTGTCAAAGTTGTGCAATGATTGACTGGAGAACCATCTTTAAAAATGCACTTTTCTTAAGAAGCAGGAATTTGAAAGGCCTTTGGACCTTTCTAAGACCTTTGGAAAGTAATGAAAACCTTGATGGAGAAGCTGACACATAAGAGAAGAGGGACCCAGGGACAGTATGGAGAGGTACAGTTCCAGAGTCCAGACAGCCAAGGGTGACTAGAGAAGATGGTTTTGTGACAACTTCCTTGTGTTTGAGCTACAACACTCCAGAGAATCTTCAAGAAAAACGAAGAAGTGAGACAGCTGGCCTTCTGCCAACTGGACATTTCCAGGAAGAGGCCTTTTGGATACTCCCCAATTCAGATCTTTATGTTCTGAACTACTTTCATGTTAAAGTTACCCCAAAAAAGTGAAGTTAGACCTTGCTGCCCTCTTTAGATGGTTGTAATTTCCTATTTCATGCTTTGTCCCATCTAGAGTAAAGATCTAATTGGGAGGGGAGTGGAATTTAAGGCTGGCAAAGAAGGGCTGCCTGGGAAGCTTGGATCCCATGGGGCAGCCAGACACCATGGCCGGGGCCTGTGGCCCCCATAGAAAGGGCTTAAAAGTGGTAGCATCAAAGTGTGTCCACAAAAGTTCTTTGACACTGTCCCAAGGTGGAGTCTCTTTATCCTCCCCTTAAATAGGAGCCAGACTTAGTGACACACTCCTCCTAGCATGTGCTGCAGGTAACCTGCAAGGCTAGATCATAAAAGGTGGCAGGTGATGAACCTTCCACCTATGTTCTCACTCCTTCCTCTCCCTTCTCCCTTTCCCTTCTCTCTTTCCATTTCTCTCCCTCTCCATCAAGGTGCTGGCCCTTGGCACTAGCCACCATCTTATGAGGACACCCAGCAGCCCCAGGCAGCAGCTGCATGGCCACACGTAGGGTATGAGGGGCTGGGCCTTCAGACAATTGCAGTCCCCACTGCAGAGCTGTCCCAGATGAGGCCAAGCAGGGCAGAGATGAGCTGTCCCTGCCCAAATTGCAGATTCATGGGCAAATTAAGTATCTTTGATTTCCATTACTAAAATTGGGAGTCTTTTGTTATATATCAATCAGTCAATTCCCAGCCTGGAAAGTTTCTCATTCAACCTCCTCAATTTTGTATTTGGAAACTAAAACACTGATGAGTGAAGAAGGTAGAAGACGTGGCCAAGGCTGCTCTGAGATTGAGTAGAGCTCCTGCTCAGACTCTGGCTTTTGGCTTCCCTGCCTCTAGTGGTTGATTCTGGATGTTGACTGGATTAAGAAATGCCCAGACAGCTGGTAAAGCATTATTCTCAATTATAGTGTTAGTCTAAGCACTTCAGTAGGCTCTGAGCCCATTTTTCTTCTCCCAGGAGATTTGGCATTTGATTAGAATAATGAGGCTGCCCCAGGTGTGCCTCTGAGATGTTTCTGGGGGAGATTGGTGTGTAAATTGATGGACTGAGTGGGAGGATCCACCCTCAGTATGGGTGGGCACCTTCCAGTTGTCTGGGGGCCACTTGGAACAAAAAGGCAGAAGAAGAGCAAATTCTTGCTCTCTCTCTCTGCCAAAGCCTGGGTACCCTTCTTCTCCTGCCCTTGGACATCAGAACTCCAGTTTCTCTGGCCTTTGGACTCTGGAACTCCCACTATCTGCCCCTGTTCCCTGTTCCCAGGTTCTTGGGCCTTTAGCCTCAGACTAAGAGTTACACTGTGGGCAGCCCGGGTTCTGAGCCTTCAGACTTACTAAGCCACACTACTGGCTTCCCTGAGTCTCCAGCATCCAGATAGCTGATCAGGGTACTTCTCAGCCTTCATAACCATATGAGCCAATTCTGTTAATATAGCCCTTCTCATATGCGCCTCTTCTATCAGTTCAGTCTCTCTGGAGAACCCTGACTAACACACCAACCAGTGCCACTCCCTCTGGCCAACAGGTTTGGCCCCTGTTTACCATCTGAGCACTACCACAAGAGGGGAAAGAGGAATCAGCTAAGTCCCACCAGGTGGCCTTACCTGAGGTATCCTCACTTTCTCTTGCAGACATCAGTCCTGGGGCTGGGCCTGGCTTCCCATCACCCCAGCTCCTGGGAGTGGGACCTCTTATACTCTCATTAGGACTTCAACATGTGAATCTGGGAGGGATGCAATTCAGCACATACCAGTGCTGTCACAGTGCCTGGGCACAGTGGGTGGGGGTGGACACTAGAGTCCCAGAGAAGAAGCCATCCAGAGAGGAGAGAGTGCAGCCATGCATCTGGCCCTCCCTGGGTCATATGTAAAGCAGCAGTGTAAGAGTCAACCAGTGTCTCTGAAGGTGCTCTTGAGCAACTGGCACACTGGAGAGAGGGTGTCCCTGGGCTCAGCCCTGGGCCCCATCTGTGTTGTGACACCTGGCATGAGGGAGGCGCACCCAACCCAGGAGAGCTGCACCTTGCCTGAGATGAGGTTCCACACACATGTGAACTCCTAAGGATGTGTTCCGGGGAGAGTGGGATGAAGGAGATTGGCAGGTGGGGGGAGGAAGACAGCTGGAGTGTGATCAGACCGACAGCTGGAGTGTGATCAGACCGACAGCCCTCTGCAACAGACGTGGACATGGATGGATGAAAAGTCTCCCCAGCACTTCTGCTCAAGGAGAAGCAACTCTGATAGCCTAAGATTCCGCCAAGGAAAAACCCCAGGCCTCAAGTGCCGAAATCACACTAAGTAGGAGTAGCAGTTGTAGGTGGGTGGAGAGAACTGATAATCTGAGGGGATCCAGGCTGAGCACCAAGATGATCTAGGACACACCTATAGAAAGGCTATATATGTGCCAGTGCTTTCAACAGCATGAAGAGAACCCAGCCACATGGGCATTCATTATTTTCCATAACAAGAAGTCTGAGCTATGGTGTCTATGAGGTTGGCCCCAAGATGTCTTGAACAATTCAAGTTCTTTCCACCTTTCCACTCTGATAGTACCAGGCTATTAACTGAGTTTTTAAACTTGTTCCCTCATAATCATAAAACAGCTGCCACAGCCCCAGACATCACACCCAGACATGACAAGATTCAGCCAAAGCAGAAATGGAAATTCTCATCCTTTTAAAAACAGTCCAAGTAAACTTCCCTTCAAGACTCAGTAACCAGAGTTCTATCCCTATCCATTAGTAAAGCAATCACTAGCCATGAAAATGGAATGACTGTGATTATCAGTCAAGAGTCAGCCTTTGAGCCTTGAGCCTTGGAGGGGCCCAGGATCCCTCATGCATATAGCCTGAGCACCCTATGTTTGGAAAATATATAGATATGTACACACACACACACACATATATATATATATATATAGCTCAGTTAATGAGGCAGGAGGGAGTAGCCTTGCCTAAGATCTGCCATAAGAAGTAGTAGCTTAGGCTTGGCACCTGTGGCTCAAGTGGCTAAGGCACCAGCCACATACACCTAAGGTGGTGGGATCGAATCCAGCCCCGGCCCGCCAAACAACAATGACGGCTGCAACCAAAAAATAGACGGGCGTTATGGCGGG
>NW_003852500.1:7257649-7260947 GCF_000181295.1 Otolemur garnettii
TGGGAACTGAAGGGTCTAGTGAGCAGGACAGCCATAACACACTACTACTAGTGAGCTGGCCCAGCCATTTCATTGCACACTACTTACACGGGCCTTGGGCTCCTGTGCTTTTTATCAGAGCTCATGAAGAGTGAGGACACGGGGCCTGGGAGGCCTCTGGGAGATGCTGCCTCCTCCCCGGCAGTGCAAAGAGCTTCTGCAGACTCTGGAGGACAGGATGGGCTAAGAGGAGGCGATTGAATGCCTTCCCCAGTCCCTTCCTCAGCTGGGATTCCTGATTTGTAGAACTGGACAGGCTGACTGCCTCCTGGTGGCTCCAGGGGTCCACTCCAGGTCAGTGTGGTCCCGGAGCACAAGGCTTTCTGCTGGTGAAGCACAGGCTGCCTCACCATGGGCAGTGAGGGTCCCACCCAGCTTTTCCAGGGACACTAGCACCCCTAATGTCTCTAGGTAAAAATTAAGTTCAGGTGGTGGCTTCCCAGGGCGCCATAAGAAAGTCCACAGTCACCAAGTTGTGAGGGGATGATGTCATGGGGGTGGAGGGGCAGTATCCCAGAATTAGACAACTGACACAGCTCCCTGCTCTGGCTCTTTGGAAGAGCTCATCCCCAAGACTTCTAGAAGGAGTGATGAGGGAGCCCAGCTCTGCTCAGGTATGCACTGTAACCTGGTGCTCTGCACCCCCAAGGTAAGGCCCCCACCTTCCTCCACATGCCCACAGGGGTTTGCTGTCAGCTCAGAGCAGTTGCAGAGACAGCCCATCTTTCCAGCCTATTAAGCCTCACACTGGTTCAGTGTGTATGGGTGGCCGGCCAGCTGGCGAACTCCCCACCCAGCTGGAATGCCCAATTCTTCATGAAATTGCCAGCTTTTTTGTAAATCCTTGCTATGTCACTTAAATGTAATGGCACAACAATGGCAGGCAGGGGCTGGGTGGAGCAGCCTGCACAGGCGTCTGCATGGCCATGTCATTCGTTCCAGAGTTTGCTTTCTGGGATCCCCCGGAGACCACCGAGATGTCAGAGGCATGAGACCCCACCAAGAGCGAAGGAAAAGAGGGGAAACTTGCTCAAGTCCCATATGAAAGTGAAACGCGTATCTATTCAAATCACATGACACCTCCTTGGATTTTATCAGGATTGGTATAACCACCTGAAAAGGGGAAGAATAAAGGAGGTCTCTGTAAAAGAAATGCTTTTTACTCAGTCTTTCTCTTTCCCTCCCTCCCTGCCTCTCTTCTAAACATGTAGCCAAAAGCACAGAACTCTTCTTCCAGATCTCCCCTTCAGTGTGGACCCGGCAAGAAAGCCAAGCTCTGCACAGACAAGGATATTCTGGGGGGCGGGGGGGGGTGTCCCAGGGGCTCCAAATGCCCACCTGCTTGGGCTCCAGCTTCCCTGTCTCACTCACAGCATCCTCCTGGAAAAGGCAGGAGAGGGAACAGGGTCATCGGCAGCCACCTGCCCAGCCTCAGGAGCGGGGACCAAAAGCCAGGCAAGCTGGGCCTGGGGGTACAGAGAACAGGAAGGAGCTGCCCAGCCCTCCACCCATGGGGGGCTGCAGGAGGGGAGAGGAGGGACAGGGCCCCCACCCCAGAGCCCCCCAACCCCTCACCCTCATGCTGCAGCTGCTGCCACAATGCAGGCATTGAGACTGATGGGGCAGACGCGTGCAGAGCAGGGAAGTGGAGCAGAGGGGAGGGCCTCCAGGAGAGCCCCAGATGAGAGGTCTGACGTCCTCCTGACCTTTCAGGCTGCCCTGGGTGCCAAGAAGGGCACAGGCAGCACTGTGAACAGCCCCCTGGGCTCATGCCTGCATCTCATTATGTGCGTTGCCCCCCGCGGCATCAAAAGCTGCTTGTTCTCAGATTCCTGGCCCTGCCGGCTCGCACATCCTGTGCTGAAACATGTGTTTGGGGCTCAGTGAAAGAGGGGCAGGCCCGCATGGAGACACCCTGCCCCGCATGCCTCCCTCTACTCTTCTTCACCTCCCCAGCTCCCTCATAAGCAGAGCCACAGGTCTTCCGTGCTGTGGGAGGGTGGAGACACAGACCCTCTCCCCTCCTCTCCCTGGGGCAAGCCTGTCACCCCCAGCTGGGGCCTAGTTCATAACACGGGGCTTTGTTGTGTGGCCCCAGTGTGGTTCCCTGAGTTCTCACAATCTCAATCCCAGCTCTGCATCTGACTTGCTGCATGTCTCATCTAGTCCCCTCACCTGGGACCTGCAGGCACACCTCTTACACAAGGGGAAGGTCGGCAGGCATCATCCCAGGGCCATCATTTCCCCCTTCCAGTTTATTATTTGCAATTGATTGAACAGATACTCTAGCAGGGGCAGGTTTGCATTTAAACATCCCTCAAATCTATCCATTCCTTCCATCTCCACCCTCACCACCTCAGTCCTGTCTACCACCATCCTTGCCTAGACCTGAGGACCACCTCCAATTCATTCACTTCAAAAAATAAATGCAAACCTGATCGCCTCATTCACCTCCTAAAATCTCTGCAAAATCTGCCTTTGCTCTTGAGCTAAAGACCCAAATCCTTCCCATGGCCCAGAAGGCCTTGCTGGTCTAGCTTGATTCTTCGGCTTTCAATTCCCTTCCTCCCTATTCTCCCATCAAACAATAAAAGGCTTGGGCAGGGGCCATGCCTGGTTGTGCTGGTCAGACTATCTTCAGTTTACAGAATCCTCCTAGGCTCAGCCAATGATAAGCAGTGAACAAATGAATGATGAACACATGACCGAGAGAAGCAGATGTCTCTCTGGGAGGTAAAGGGGACAACCTCCCTTGCCCTAAGTCCCCTGTTAGACTGATGCCTGACATTCCAGCATCAGAAGCCAGAAAAGCTCCCTCCAACTCTGCAGAGTCTGTTTCAAGAGAGCCTACATGGGTTAGGAGACTCATGCAACCCCCTCATGCTGGCTGCACAAGACCGCTCCTTCCATTGAGCACTTAGAACAGTGTTTTTCAGCCTTTTTTATCTCACAGCACACTTGAATGTATAGTTAAACTTAAACAGCATGCTTAAATTATGTTGATCACAAAAAAGCACACAAAAAAGAATATATTTACTGTCTTTGAACTTCTTCTGAAAAGAATTTAATTAATAATTGTTTAAATATTTTGAGGCTCACCTAAGAGCCTCTCATGGCACGCCAGTTGAAAATCTCTGACCTGGAACATGGAAAACACTTTATGTTTGGGGCAAAGCTCCCGGAAGAGTCTGTGCAGCGCCCCTGTTCCGCCTTGTTGTTGCAGTAATCTGTATGGACCCAGAAGCCATGTGAGGAAAAA
>NW_003852500.1:7261207-7263711 GCF_000181295.1 Otolemur garnettii
AATACAAGGCCATGGGGACTCTGTCAGCACCAGCTCTGGGAAGGAGGAGATGGGCCGAGGCTGCAGAACCCAGGTCAGAGTCAGGAGAAGGTGTGGGAGGTGAAGAAGGTAGAATACAGAGACATCACAGATGCCCCCAGGAGGCATCATGGAGCCAAGTTCCACTGGACCAACAGGGCTGTGACAATGAGCCTGAGCTAGAGTCCCCAGTCCTTCAAGGGTCAGCTGTGATGCCCCCAGGGCCAGGCACTGAAACAGACCAGATAGTAATGACACATTCCCTGAGCACCTTATCTATGGGAAGCAGAAGCTCTCTACATATTTTGTGGACAAATCCATCACCTCCCCTTTGCAGCCTATGGAATGGACTGTGATTCTCCCACCCTGCTGAGGAGGGGGCTGAGGCACAGAGTGACCAACAGTCTCCGATGCCCGGTAGCCCTCAGTGATGCTGTTTACCTGGTGTGTGGTCAACATGAGCCAGCCAACTTGATCTGGATTTGCTCTCATCTGGAAGCCAGCAACGTGGTCTTGGGCAACCATCTTTTCAGTCTGAAACCCACTTCCCTCACCCGTGCGAGGGGCAGCGCCCTTCCTTGGGATTGCTCCCAGAGCTGTGAGAAGAGCTACCAATATTCTCGCACAGGACTTGTACAAAACAAGCGCTCGAGAAATGCTCGTTCCCTCCCTGCCTCACTTTGGTTCTTGGAACATGGTTTATAAACAGCCCATTAAACGGGATTCTCTGCTCAGGCCCTTTCAATCCTGACATGTCACGAGTCTGTAAGAAGGACCCCTGGCCTGGCCAGACCGGGTGGGACAAGGAGGCTGACCCAGAGCCAGTGGACACAGAGGAGCCTTTATTCAAGCAGACTCTTGATCCCTCACTCTGACTGAGCCCACTGGTGCATTTGAGGCGGGTGGGAGAGGAGGATAAAAAGGAATGCTGAGGAAGAAAAAGAAGCCAAGTGTCTGGTGGTGTGACCCCAGGCTGCAGCGCTAGAATGACTCCCAAAACAGTCTCCTTTATCAGGAAATGTGAATGTGAGTCACACTTTGGCTCCCCCAAGGGTTTCTTTGCTGAGTAGGGCTGGAAATTGTTCAGCTAATTAAGCTGCATCCTGACCTCAGCCTCTCCGTGGAGAGCAGGCCCCCCTCACAAGGGTGCCCCCAGGACTGAGGACGGATCCGAGGGGGATGCTGCCACCCAAGGTCAGGAAAGTGAGCTGCAGGGGGAGCAGCAGAGGGTAAGGACAGGGCTGCCCCACACCTCAGCTCTCAGCCAGGAGAAACCTGGGGCAATGACTAAAAGAGCAAGTAGTCCTAGCACGGTTCAGTGTGCAAAGCACCTTCCATCCGCAATGGCTGGATCGATCCTGTGAATTCGGCAGGGCAAGATTTGACTATATTGCTTTGTATACAAAGACACTGGGGATTTGCAAGGCTGGGGCCTTGAGTCAGTCCAGGGATGTTGTTAACTCAAGAAGCAGGTGTCATGAATAGATTGTAGATATTCTTCATATGGTTTAGCAAAACTGTCATTGGTCTATGTTTGTTTGTGAACATCCCTGGGAAGAATGAGAAGCACTAATGAGTTGTGGGGACTTGGTAACCTGAGCTCACACTGAAGACCAAAGAGGCCAAGGCATTAAAAGATGGAGACCACCATCTGGGCCTCTGTTCCCTGGGGGATGACAGCAAACCCATCATCCTAAGATGTTGTCCAGCCAAACTAACAGATACGAGCATCTTCAGTCTATAAGAAGGAGGAAAGCCGGGGCTGGTGGCTCACTCCTATAATCCTAGCACTCTGGGAGCCTGAGACAGGAGGATCCTTTGAACTCAGGAGTTCAAGACCAGCCAGAGCAAAAGTGAGACCCTGTCTCTACTAAAAAATATAAAAATTAGCGGGGCAATGTGGTGGGCACCTACAGTCTCAGCTTCTCAGGAGGCTAAGGCAGGAGGATTACCCAAGCCCAGGAGTTTGAGGTTTCTGTGAGCTATAATGATGCCAGAGCACTCTAGCCTGGGCAACAGAAGTATACTGTGTCAAAAAAAGAAAAAGAAAAGAGGAAGGAAGGAAGGAAGGGAGGGAGCAAGGGAGGGAGGGAGAAAGAAAGAGGAAGATAATAGATAGAAATGTTATTGTCATATATTTATTTCTTATTATTTCTAGTACACAGCTGTGTGGGCTGAGTTCATATGTTGATGCCTAATCCCCGGTGTGATGGTACTGGGAGGTGAGACCTTAGTGGGTGATGAGGTCATGCGTGTGAATCCCTCTGGAGGAGAACCGTGCCCTGGTGAGATGAGACAAGAGAACACTTGCTTCCTCCCTCTTCGTTCCCCACCACTGGAGGACATAATAAGAAGGTGGCCACCTGCAAAGGAGGGTGTGCTGGCACTTTGTTCTTGGACTCCCAGCCCCCAGAGCTGTAAGAAGTAAGTGTCTGTTGCTGAGGCCCCTGGTCTGTGGTGTGTTTGTTATAGTGGCCTGAACAGAC
>NW_003852500.1:7264583-7272419 GCF_000181295.1 Otolemur garnettii
CAGGCAGACTGTCCAGCAGAAGGGATTCCCACCAATGCCTGAGGTTTCACAGCTCCTCATCCAGACTGTGCAAACTCGCGGCACCATGCCTGACACCAGAGAAGCAGAGGTGGGATAAAGGGGACACCCCAACCCCTGAACTTGATGGGACTCGACAGAAGCAAGCTTCATCCCCATCACTTTACAGTAACAGCTTATCAGCTCCACACGGAGGGGAGGTCACAGCAATTAGGGCCCCCTTTACTCATCTGTAAAATGAAATACGGTGACCACAGTGATCAAGCTAGTCATACTCAGCTCAAGTCATCCAGTACCTGCCACAGGGACGCTCCAGGGAGAACTGCCCTCACCAGGTCCATAGGCCTTATGGGGCTTTGCAGCCTTGGCTCAACTTCAGGCAGCAGAAAGAGGTCAGAAGGGCAAGAACTCTGCCTATTCTGAGATGTTCCCTCCTGACATCTGAGACGAAGGGGAGGTGATTCCATCATTTCGGGATGCCCTGGGTAGTATGCTGGAATAAAGTTTATGAATTCAGGCCAGAGAGATCTTTTCTCTGAACAGGAGCCTTGTTGATAAAAGATAGCAGAGGTATGAACTACTACTCTTAAGTAGGAATACCTAGGGGCCCACACACTCATGGAATTGGGCTATCCTTAGAAAAAAATTAAAGCTAGTATTGGAACCCAGATAACAGGGAGGAGACACAGAGGGAGTCAGAGAAGGCAAGCCCTCCCTGCTAAGCACCCTGGCAGTCCCTCAGGAGGGGACCCGCAGACCCAACCTGCGCTCGCTTTCACACACACAGATGCCCTCACCTGGGCGGGGGTGCACAAACCACAGCTAGAGCCGGGGGTGATGAGGAAAGAAGGAAGGGAGCAGATACACCCCCAGAAGGCCAAGCTGCCATACTTCTGAGCAGCAAGCCCAGTGCAGAAACAGCAAGGGGGTTAAAAAAGGGACATCAAAGGGGGCCCCTGGGTGCACAAAGCCCTTCAAAGTCTTGGAGAGCATCTCAGCTCTGTGAGAAGAGCAACGGAGTTACTAGGGCTTTTGCCCCAATCAGGCTGCCAACAGGGCCCTTGGGAGGTGAACAGCATATGCTGTGAACTCTGTGAATGGAAATTGAAGAGCATGAAGAGACACAACATCTGGGACCTCTGAGGATATGTCACGTCCAGTCCAATGCTCCTTCGTTAACCCTCAAAATGTCACAAGAGGTCAGTGTGCAGGTGGGCAACAAAGCTTGGAGGCAGGCCTCGTAGGTGGACATTTCAGGAAGACAACTTTCAGCTCACTGGATTAGTCAGGATTCTCCAGAGAAACAGAACACACAGGAGCTAGGTGATAGATAGATAGATAGATAGATAGATAGATAGATAGATAGATAGATTTGTTAGGGGAATTGGCTCATGCAATTATAGAGGCCAAGAAGTCTCACCATCTGTCATCAACAAGCTAGAGAACAAGGGGAGCTGGTGGTGTAATTCAGTCTGAGTCCAAAACCCCCAGAACCAGAAGTTCCAATGTCCAAGGGCAAGAGAAAGTGGCTGTCCCAACTCCAGAAGAAAGTGAATTCACCCTTCCTCCAGCTTTTTGTTCTATCCTTGACTGATTGAATGGCGTCCACCCATGCGCGTTGAGGTTACAAAACTCTTCTGGAAACATTCTTGCAGATATACTCAGAAATAATGTCTTACCAACCATCCTGGCATCCTTAGCCCAGTCAAGGTGACATGTCAAATTAACCATCACACTCATTAGGAGGAAAAGTTATTGAGGTTCTTTGCAAGTTTGAGATTCTGTGATTCCACTTGTCTGTTGTCTCTGACAAGTGTGTGTGTGTGTCTGTGGATATGGAAGTGAATAATGCTTTCCTGATGACAAGAAAATCCCAAAACACAGAGGCTTAATTTCCAAACTTATTCTCCGAGGGGCAACATTGCCACCACTAAAATGAAACAGGAAAAAAAGTGAATAAATCGAAAGAAATAGTTCTGTCAGGGAGCTATTCAGTGTGCTTGCACTATTAATTCCTAGCTCTTGCTGTGGTGGGAACTTCCTTTTCCTGAGTGTGCATGAGCATGTGGATACTATCTCTCTCTCTCACACACATGCATGGACACACGCCTACACACAAATGCACACACAGTCAGGGGACCCTACTGGGTGACTTCTGACCATCCCAGTCACCGTTTTTCCTACAGAACCATTGCCCCATCTCTCTAGGCTAATGATCTTCTATGATTAATGAACGATTAAAGGCCCATAAGTTCTGCAGATGGGCCTTTGAGAAGAGCTGAAAGTCTCCCAGCTGACTTCAGGGGGCGCCTCAGAGCATGTGAATAAGAATGCACAGAAGCAGCTGCAGGGTACCAGGGGTCCCAAAACAGACTCTGCAGTTAGGCTGTGGGGGGTGGGGGGGGTCCCAGCCTTCCAACTCTCAAGCTGTGCCCCCTTGGGTAGGTGAATCACCCTTTCTGAACATCGATATCTTCATCTATAACTGGAGACCATAATAATATTTCCTGCCTTCCTAACTTGGTGGGGGAATTAAATAGTTAAAATAGGAACAGCAGTTAGAACAGTGTCTTTGGCCCAGAAAGGCAGGAGCTCCAGACCTCAGTGGTACAGGCTCAGCCCCCAGGGCCTGCGAGCTCAGGCAGTGGTGGGAGCTTCTTGCCCACCAGCAGCTGTGTTCCAGGCTGAGTCTGGTCTCTGAGCACTTGGTTTCTCTGTAGTCAGGCCCCTGGGTTCTGGGTCCTTTTTCAGGTTTCCAGGTGAAATTCCCTTATCGGACCTTGGCCTTGGACACTTGCTAATCTGGCTCCTCCCATCTCCACACCTGCCCAGGGTTCTATTCCCCTCCCATCCTTGTTGGGAGTTGCTCCTACCAGACAGACCCTCCAGGAATTTTGCAGCTACCATCCCCAGACTAGGATAGCAAAGTCTGCCCAGGGGGTCCTGTGGCCACACGACACCCCCCAAGTGGAAATGGAAGGAAGCCAGGAAGAAGAAGGCCCAGCAACCTCCTGGAAACAGTTCAGAGATTAAGCAAATTATGCCATTCAAACTCCACTGGACAGAGTCTTGGGAAAGACTCCTTGGGCCAAAATGAGGAGAATTACCCCGCCCACTCCACATGCATCATGCACATGGCCCACTGGAATGAGTGGAGACGCACAATGACTCCATGAGGACGTGGGAGTTGAAAGGCTCCAGGGGATGTGCTCTGAGCCTGACTTCAACCCCACCATGGTGGTCCTGGCCACAGAGCCGGTCAGCTTGGATCCATGTGGCCGTTGTTCCTGGTGACCTCCCAAAGCTACTGCAACTTCTTAAAAAGATGAGCACATTTCTGTTCTGTTTTTGAAATCCTTTGATGATTATTTTTTACTTTCCTTTCAATATCTAATAACAAAAATATTACTATGAATAATGACAAACTGCTGAGAACTTTATTTATATCTTGTCTAATGTTTTCTCAGACACAGGAAATGTCCACATCATGCCCACTTTACAGAGGAGGAAACTGAGGCTCAGAAACAGGCAGACAGCCAGCAGACAGTGGGGGCAGGACAGGCACCCAGTTCCTTCTCCATGAACTATTCTGCTGGTTCATCTGTGTCTTCTGGTCCCTGCTGCATCATCCTCTGCTCCCCAGGGATATGCTGGAGCCCCAGAATCACTGTGCTGCCCAGGGAACAGCACAGGTTGGATTCAGCCCCATGAGTGGCCAGCAGCGTCTGGAGGGCATTAGCGGAGAAACAGCACCCTCCTCTGTCCTGCCACTGCAGCCATCAGCAGCACTCTCCCTGGCTTCCCAGGGCGTCACCTGAGAACTCCCCACCAGGGACTGCAGGTGGCTGACCTTGGCGGACACTCGGCTCTCGGAGCTTGAGGTACCCCCCAGTACCTGCTGTGGTGCTGTAGACAGACAGTATGGCTGGTGATCAGTCTCTTTGGTTTCTGTTTTGGATGTCCTGAGGCAGAGTTCTGACCTCCCCAAGTCCCTCCCGTGATGGAGAAAGTCCCACCAGTCCTCATATAAAACCTATCTCTACTCCAAATACCCGGATCAGTTCTGTTTCCCTAACTAGCTCTCCCCTAGAACCCCAGCCACAGCTCATGGCTTCTAAGCACCGCAGTCACCCTCACTCTTCTCCACATGACCTCCACAGATGTCTGCTGGCCCCAGGCTTCCCCTGCTTCCAGCCAGGGCCCTGCCCTTCCTGCCCTCAGGCTTAGAGCCCATTTCTCCAGGAAGACATTCTGACTCCAGGACCCAGAAGGCTTAGTAACTTCTGGCTTCATGCCCCCAAGCCCTGTCTATTAATCTTCCTGTTTGACTCTGGGCTCTATGGACACAGAGTTCATGTCTGTCTTGCACTCCATCATCTCCAGCACAGGGTCTAAAAATACTTTTTGCATCACTCAGTGAATACATGAAAAGTCTTTAAGATCATGATGCCACAGGTGCAGGGAAAGAGAACGCATTCAGCTCCAATCCACTAAGTTTGATTTAAAATGTGCATCGGCACGGGCCCATAGTAGGGTGGGCTCCCTGGGATCCAGATGAGAGCCCACCCGGAGCCAGGGTTTGTGGGGTGTGAGCAGCATGGATCTCAGCACAGCTACAGCCCATCACGTCTTCGGGGGCCTTCTGCCATGCTTTTTTCCTCCAGGCTCTGAGTTTGTACCAAGAGAAAAGGGAGAGGCAGGAAGGAGGCTGCCCAGATGTCAGAAAGGTAGCCTCAGCAGATGGCTTGCTCTAGTTCAAGAATTTTCTATAAAAGAACTAATCTATATTAGTTCCCCGAGTAGCCTACTTAGAGAACGAGTTTATGGCATTTAATATTTTTGTATACTTCATCAAGATCTAGGAAAGCAACCTTCCCCCTCCCCCACAAAAAAAGCAAAGAAACTGCCCCATGTTACTGTCATTGTGAGTACAGGCAATGAGGGAGCTGGACAGCCACTGGCCTGCCAAGCCAGCCTGAAGCTTGTGAAGGTTTTAGCTTGTGAGGTCTGCAAACATATTTTAAACCCTATGCAAGTCATACAAGTTAGACGAGACAGCAAAAGGAAATCGGCTTTCCACACCACACATCATCCGTGGCTGGCCCAAGGCGGCAGCCTCACAGCTCCAGGGCTCGGCGCCTGCTGCCCACACCATGGTGTTCCTGGGGCTGGTGATGTGTGTGGGTGCAGTTTGTGCCTAAAGTAAACTACTAAAAGTAAACAGCTGAATTAAGCCTACCACGCTGTTTCTTTCACCTTTCATTTCTTTTAAGCATATTTTCAGCATTGCGTGATTAAAACCTACAACTAATCAGGTAACTTCAACTAATATAAAAATCCTGAGTTGTTTTAAAAAAAGAAGAAAGTTGGCTGCTGCTCTGTAATTGACAGGCTTCCGACCTCGGCTGTGTCTTCGTGCCTGTTTTCCCAGAACACCAGAAAGTATTTTTCCCCACCCCACACCAACCACTTTCTCCTGCATATGCCTCAAATTCTAATAATTTCTCCTCTTGAAAACATGTTCTAGCCTCCTGAAGCTAAGAAAAAAGTCCCACTTTGCGCTTCCTCAGTTCTATAGACACTTCTTCCTTACAGATATCTGACCTGTATGGCATTGATTGGTTTTCTGGTTTCTCTCTCTAGTAAACAGGACATTCTTTGAAGTGCCTTTGGCACTGGTTGAATCCTAGCACAACGCTTGGTGGATGATGATTAATTCATTTTGAAAGAGAAGATGAGCAAGGCTGTGTCTCCAAGTTGAGCCAGTTCCCACCACCCTTGCTGTACAGAGCAGAGGATTCAAAGTCCTTGTGCCTGACAGCTGCCTCTGCTTCAAGGGTGCAGGGTCTGTGCAGTGAGCATTTGGCTACCCGGTCACACAAAGTGTGCTCATCAGCTAGTACTCCGGCCTGAGCATTCTGCCCCGATCTCTTCTACCTTTGGTGACATTCGGGGAACTACTGGAAGTCTCACTAGCATCCCCCAGCTCCTTCCCTAATCCAGAGTGGGTGTGATTTGAGGAGAATGAGCCCTACCCCAGCCCCAGGGGTAAGTCCCATTCGCTTGAGCTAATCTGTGGCATCTCATCTCCTTTAGCACAGTCACTGATTCAGAAAGCCAACCCTTAACCACAGCAACCGGCTGCCCATAGGGTTGTGGGGCGTCTATAACGTGTGCCCCATAAATGGGTCCACTGAGATGAAGCCTGGCATTTCTTTCTTTTTTTTTTTTTGGTCTAAGAAAGACTCTCTGCCTTGCTCTCGAGGATGTGATGTGTGAGGCTAGAACGGTGCAGCCATCTGAGTGACCACAAGGGACCCCAATTTGAGAAGAAAGAACAAGCCGAATCAGGGAGGGACAGAGCTAAGAACGAAGGAGATGGGGTCCTAAACAAACCAAGAGAGAAATCAGGCTTTGTCTCTTGCTTGCCCCGCCCTTGGGCTTTCTGCTCTGTTTCCTGACAGCACAAAGCACCGAGAAGTGTCTCAGCCCACCACCATCCAAGGACACAGTTGTGGGGCAGCTAAGCAGTGAGCGGCAGAGGACAGGACAGGAGTCCAAAAGGAGGATCCAGTGTAAGAGGCCGCAAGGAAAAAGTCAAGGGACTCGCCCAAACCACGCTGGAGCTCTGCTGCCCCCTAGAGGACACTGGGCGTCACACGACTCTGCCGCGAGAGCACACCTGTGAAGCTGGCCTGGATCCGCTTCCCACAGGCCGCTTTCTACCGGGTTGCCTGGAGAAGTTATTTAAAATAGCTTTGAGTGTGTCTGTAAGCCATGCACCTGTCTACTTTCCAGAAGATTCTGTTCAAGTCTCTTGCCCACAATGAAATGGGATCACATGTTCTTTTCTTATTAATAAGTTTGAGTTCTCTGTGGATTCTGGTTATCAAATCTTTGTTAGAATAACCTGCAAATATCGTCTCCCATTCTGAGGGCTGTCTGCTCACTTTACTTACGTTGTTCTTGGCTGTGAAAAATCTTTTTAGTTTGATCAGATCCCAGTAATGTATTTTTGGTGCTGTTTCAATTGCCTTGGGTGGGAATGTTCTCCTCATAAAGTATTCTCCCAAGCCAACTTCTTTAAGTGTTTCCCCCTGCACTCTCTCTAAGTATCTTTACAGTGTCATGTCTTAAGTTTAAATCTTTTACCCAGTGAGAGTCAATTTTTGTTAATGGTGAAAGGTGTGGGTCCAGTTTCAGTCTTCTACAAGTTGCCAGCCAATTCACCCAGCACCATTTGTTAAATAGGGAATCTTTCCCCCAATTTATGTTTTTGATAGGCTTATCAAAGATCAAATTATGATAAGTATCTAGATTCATCTCTTGGTTCTCTATTCTGTTCCATACATCTACCTTTCTATTTTTGTGCCAATACCATGCTGTTTCGATCACTATATAGTATAGTCTGATGTCAGGTAGGGTGATTCCTACTCATCATCTTTAATTATCAGAGAAATGCAAATCAAAACCACTTTGAGATATCATCTAACTCCAGTAAGAGTAGCCCACATAATAAAATCCCAAAACTACAGATGCTGGCATGGATGTGGAGAAAAGGGAACACTTCTACACTGCTGGTAGGAATGCAAGCTAATATGTTCCTATTGGAAAAAAGTTTGGAGAACACTTAGGGGTCTAAAAGTAGACCTGCCATTGGCTCCTGCAATTCCTCTACTAGGTGTATGTCCAAAAGACCAAAAATCACTTTACAATAATGATACTTGCACCAGATTGTTTGTTGCTGCTCAATTCATAATTGCCAAGTCATGAAATAAGCCCAAGGGCCCAACAATCCATGAATGGATTAATAAATTA
>NW_003852500.1:7272439-7284154 GCF_000181295.1 Otolemur garnettii
GTGATTCCTACTCATCATCTTTAATTATCAGAGAAATGCAAATCAAAACCACTTCATCTAACTCCAGTAAGAGTAGCCCACATAACAAAATCCCAAAACTACAGATGCTGGCATGGATGTGGAGAAAAGGGAACACTTCTACACTGCTGGTGGGAATGCAAGCTAATATGTTCCTATTGGAAAAAAGTTTGGAGAATACTTAGGGATCTAAAAGTAGACCTGCCATTGGCTCCTGCAATTCCTCTACTAGTTGTATGTCCAAAAGACCAAAAATCACTTTACAATAATGATGTTTGCACCAGATTGTTTGTTGCTGCTCAATTCATAATTGCCAAGTCATGAAATAAGCCCAAGGGCCCAACAATCCATGAATGGATTAATAAATTACGGTATATGTACATCATGGAATATTATGCAGCCTTAAAATATATGGAGACTTTATCTCTTTTATGTTTACATGGATGGAGCTGGAACATATTCTTCTTAGTAAAGTATCTCAAGAATGGAAGAAAAGGTATCCAATGTACTCAGTACTAATATGAAACCAATTTATAATCACCCACATTTTCTCAAACCTTTTTTTTTTTTGCAGTTTTTGGCCGGGGCTGGGTTTGAACCCACCACCTCCGGCATATGGGGCCGGTGCCCTACTCCTTTGAGCCACAGGTGTTATTCACCCACATTTTCATATGAAAGATAAAACACAACTATAGCCCCGGATGAAGAAGGGAAGAGGAGGGGGATGGGAGGAGTGGGGAGAGGTCGGATGAAGGAAGGGTAAATGGTAGGACCACACCTATGGTGCATATTGCCAGGAAACATGTCCAATCTATTAAGTGTAGAGTATAAATGTCTTAACACAATAATTAAGTGAGTGAGGTGAAGTTTATGTTAACCAGTTTGATGTAAGCATTCCAAATTGTATATAAAATCAGTACATTGTACCCCATAAATGCAATAATGTATGCACGATTTATGTATTTGTGACTAAATAAAAATTAAAAGGGGAAAAAAATAAAATAAAATAGCTGTGCAGACAAATTTTCATTTATAAGGTGGGGAAAATACTAAACCCTACCTGTAAGATTGTCATGAGATTTAAATGGCCAAAATGGAATAGCAGGAACCAGAGTTCTAACTGAAATAACCTGGGATAAAAATGAACGAAATTACTTAAATAACAGTTTTTCAAACACTGTACATCAGATACTGAGGATCACAACGCTCCCTATGATTAGCCCATCTAACTGCCTAGGGGGTGTCCAGGAGGCACAGAGGGTGTGGACACCCTGGCAGAATGAGGCCATCTCCATGAGTTGAGGAGACAAAGCTGAGAGTATCTGAAAGCAGATCAAGCAGCACAGAGAGATACTCCCAGAAATCTCCACAAGTTCCCTTTACAGGGCACAGACAGTGTCCCTTCCCATCCCTGGACTGGGGGATAATTATTTCTAGAGACAGCATAGCTCTAATTCCACCTAAGAAATTGTAAAGGCAAGACCTGAAAGGATCAGACTACTACTTAATAACCTATTTGTAGCTCAGAACAAAGCTCAAAAAATACTTACAGGAAAACAAAAACATCCAGCAGATAAGCAAAAAATAACCATATCTGCCATCCAATTAAAAATGATTACACATGAAAGGAGGCAGGAAAAGTGACCCACAATGAAAAGAAAACACGTTCAATGAATTGATCATCAAAACACAACATACCAAAATTGGTAGGCTGGGTGGTGCCTGTGGCTCAAAGGAGTAGGGCGCCAGCCCCTATACCAGAGGTGGCAGGTTCAAACCCAACCCTGGCCGAAAAAAAAAAAATTGGTAGGCTGTGACTAAAGCAATACTTGGAGGGAAAAATCACAGTCCTACACTAGTTTGGAAAGAATAATCTCAAATGTATGATCTCAGCTTCCACCTTAACCCCCCCCAAAAAAAGAGCAAATAAAACCCAAAGTAAGCAGAAGGAAACAATAAAAGATCAGAACATAAATCAATAGACTAGATCATAGAAAAACAAAAGAGAAAAATCAATGAAATTAAAAGCTGGACTTTCTTTGTTTTTAAAAGATAAATAAAATTAATAAATCCCTGGTCAAATCAATCACCAAAAATATAAAAAAGAGGGAAAAGATTCAAATTACTAACATCAAGAAAGAAAGTTGTGATGCCACTGTAGATGTTATAGCTGTTAAAAAGAAAATAAGAAAATATCATGATAAACTTGAGGTCAATATATTTGACAAATTATATGTAATAGACAAATTCCTTGAAAGACAGTATCAGTACTTATTCAAGAAGAAACAGTCTGAAATAGCCTGATGTCTATCTTTCTACATTAAATTTGTACTTTAAAATCTTCCCACAAAAAAACTTACAAACCAGATAGCTTCATTACCTAATATTTTTAAAAAGACAAATACCGATTCTTCACAAACTCTCCCAGAAAATTGTAAAAGACAAAATACTTCTCAAATCATTCTAAGAGTCCATGTTTGCCCCTGGTACCACAACCAGAAGAAATTATTGCAAGAAAAGAAAACCACAAACCAATATTATCTATGAACATGGATACAAATCATATATATATAAAACACACACACACACTTTAAACAAAATTTCAGTGAATCAAATCTAATAATATATGAGATAATGCATCATGATCAAGTGGGACATATTTGCCAGGAATGCAAGGTTAATATATAATTTGAAAATAAAGTAATGTGACTTACTGTATTTTTTTTATTTTGGGGGATTCATTGAGGGTACAAGAAACCAGATTACACTGATCACATTTGTTAGGTAAAGTCCCTCTTACAATCCTGTGTTAACCCCCAAAAGGTGTGGCACACACCAAGACCCCACCCCCTTCCTCCTTCCCTCTCTTTGCTCTTCCTTTCCCCCACCCCTCCCTCCTTCTTTCTTTCTCTGCTCTCCCCTTCTGATTCACCATATTTTTAATTAAAAAAGAAAAACCATACTAGAAGAAAGTGCAGGAAAAGCACTTGAAGAAATCGGCCTAGGAGAATATTTTATGAGGAGGACCCCTCCAGACTGAAGCAACAACAATACATTACTGGGATCTGATCAAACTAAAGAGCTTCTGCACAGCCAAGAACACAGTAAGTAAAGCAAGCAGACAGCCCTCAGAATGGGAGAAGATATTTTCAGGTTATGTCTCTGACAAAGGTTAATAACCAGAATCCACAGAGAACTCAAACGTATTAGCAAGAAAAGAACAAGTGATCCCATCTCAGGCTGGACAAGGGACTTGAAGAGAAACTTCTCTGAGGAAGACTGGCGCACGGCCTACAGACATATGAAAAAATGCTCACCATCCTTAATCATCAGAGAAATGCAAATCAAAACTACTTTGAGATACCATCTAACTCTAGTAAGATTAGCCCATATCACAAAATCACAAAACCAGAGATGTTGGCGTGGATGTGGAGAAAAGGGAACACTTCTGCACTGCTGGTGGGAATGCAAACTAATACGTTCCTTTTGGAAAGATGTTTGGAGATCACTTAGGGATCTAAAAATAGACCTGCCATTCAATCCTTCAATTCCTCTACTAGGTACACATCCAGAAGACCAAAAATCACATTGTAACAAAGATATCTGTACCAGAATGTTTATTGCAGCCCAATTCATAATTGCTAAGACATGGAAGAAGCCCAAGTGCCCGCTGACCCATGAATGGATTAATAAATTGTGGTATATGTAAACCATGGAATATTATGCAGCCTTAAAGAAAGATGGAGACTTTACCTCTTTCATGTTTACATGGATGGAGCTGGAACATAATCTTCTTAGTGAAGTATCTCAAGAATGGAAGAAAAAGTACCCAATGTACTCAGCCCTACTATGAAACCAATTTCATAGTACACCCACACTTTCATATGAAAGCTATAACCCAACTATAGCCCAAGAAGAAGGGGAAAGAGGAGAGGGAGGTCAGGGGAGAAGGGAAGATGGGTCAGGGGAGGATAATTGGTGGCACCACACCTACGGTGCATTTTACAAGGGTACAAGTTAAATCTACTAAGTGTAGAATATAAATGTCCTAACACAATAACTAAGAAAATGCAGTGAAGGCTATGTTAACCCGTTTGATGGAAGTATTTCAAATTGTCTATAAAACAGGACATTGTACCCCATAATTGCATTAATGTATAGAGCTATGGTTTAGTAAAAAATAAAAAGAAAAAGGAAAAATCACATGTATCACAATAGATGCAACAAAAGCATTTTCAAAATTCCAGCATCCACACTGGATATAAACTCTCTCAGAAAACAACTAATACAGCCTTCTCAAGCTGATAGTAAAAAACCTCTACAAAAAAAAAACAAACTACTATTCATATTACAGTTAATGGTAAGAGTGGATGCTTCCTCCCCAAACAAAGAACGAGACGAAGATGTCCAGTCTTACAGCTTCTTTCTATTCAACATTTTTCAGCGTCTTTTAGCAAATGCAATAAGGCAATAGAAAGAAATAAAAGGCCTTGAGAGTAGGAAGGAAGGAAACTGTCTTTATTCATAGATGACACAATTATCGGTGTCGAAAATCCAGGGTGCTCTACAAAACAATATACTAGAATTAATAAGTGAGTTTAACACGTGTGCAGGATAGGAGATCAATATTTAAAACCAATTGTGTTTCATATTTATACTAGCAATGACAATCAGAAGTTCAAAATTTTTAAGTATCATTTAATACGTAGTGTCAAAAACATGAATACAGATAAATCCAGCAAAAGATACTCAATAACTAACTGCACACCAAAAACCACAAAACGTTGCTCAGAAAAATGTTAAGATCTCAGAAAATGCAGATACACATTGTCCTCGTGGATCAGAAGATGAAAATACCAGTAAGATGTCAGGGGCCAGCAGCATCCTAAGACTCAGTCCTCTCACATCTTAATTGCCCTATCTAACTCCACGCCTTTGGTGAGCTCACTGAATTTCACAGTTTGAATGTACCTTGTACAACAATGGCTCTCAAATATCCCTCCCTAGCTCAGACCTTCTCTCTACCTTCAGACAGCTCACTTGGCTATCTAATAGAGATCTCCAACTTAGCATTTTCCAAATTGACTCTGGCTCTTCCCCACAGAGTCAGCTCTCTCCCCCATCTTTTAACCCAAGCAGTACCCCCCTAATGGGTATTGCTTAAAACACACCCATGAAAGAGAAAACCCCCCAAAAGTAGACTTGCTCCTGGCTCTTCTCTTTTCCTCATCCCCCACTTCCACATCCTTTAACAAATTTGTCAACTCTACCTTCAAAATCACCCCAAAGTCTACCACTTCTCACAATGTGTAGGTGCAGCTCCAGCCCACATCGGGGTTGTCTGGCATCTGATCCCATCTCTCTGCTTCTTCCCCTGCCTCTGCCCAAACCGTCTGTGGAGCAGCTGGAATCTCTCTTCCACACCAACTCTTGTCTTTTCGTTCTTTTCTTAAGCATTGGCCAGAACCTAGAACACTACGTAGAACAGAAACAGTGATAGTAGGTGGCTGAGTCCATTTGGGCTGCCATGAAATATCATAAACTGGGAGGTTTATAAACAGCAGACATTTAATTCTCATAGTTCTAGACACTGGGAAGTCCCAGATCAAGGTACCAGCAGCTTTGGTGTCTGACGTGGGCATACTTTCTGAACATGGCCTTGTCACTCTGTCCTCACACAGTGGAAGGAGCAATGGGTCGCTCTGAGACCTCTTAGGACACTAAGCCCATTCATGAGAGCTCTCTTCTTGTGACCTAATCACCTCTCAGAGGCTCCTGCCCCCAAATACCATCACCCAGAAAATTCAACATACAAATTTTGAGAAGACACAAACATTCAAACATCCTTATTTGCTCCTAATTTTAAAGAAAATAGGTCTGGTGTTTCTCCATTAGGTTTACTATTAATATTAAAATAAATACTATAAACCTAAAATATTAGGTTTACCATAAGCTTTTCGGGTGGCACCCGTAGATCAGTGGCTGAGGCACCAGCCACATACACCAAGGCTGGCAGGTTCAAACCCGGCCCAGGCCTGCTAAGCAACAATGACAACTGCAACAACAGCAACAGTAACAAAGAGCTGGGCATCATGGTGGGCACCTGGAGTCCCACCTACTTGGGAGGCTGAGGCAAGAGAATCACTTAAGCCCAAGAGTTTGAGGTTGCTGTGAGCTGTGACACCACGGCACTCTACCTAGGGTGACAGCTTGAGACTGTCTCAAAAAAAAAAAATAGAAGCTTTTTGAATATAGTTTTTCCCAAGTTAAGAAAATTTCCTCCTTTTCCTAGTTTTCTATGCCTGTTAATCATAAAAGTTATTGAATTTTAGAAAATCCAGTGACTCTTTTCTGTGTTAATTTATGTGATTTCTCTTCAGTAGCCTTCAATGGGACAAAATTGTTAACCAAAGTTTTTATAACTTTTCCTGTGATTAGCCACCCTTATATTCCTGTGTTACACTCTACTTCACTATGATACATTTTTTTAACTTATTATCTGGTTCACTTAGTTACGATTCAGGACTTTTCCTTCTACATTGATACACTTAATTGGAGTACTATTTTCTTTACATTTATTGTTCCTCTGATTCTCGAATTACAGATCACATTAGACTCATCAAGTAAGTTGGACAATTTCCTCTTTGTCTCTGTTATAAAGATTAGCAATTAACCATTCTTTGAAAGTTTTGTAGAAGTCATTGATAACATACCAAGCTCAGGGCTTTGAGGAAGGGATGTCTTTGAATACCACTTGAATTTTCTTTGTTGTGATTGGTTTATATAACTTTTCTAATTTTTTTCATGATTAAGTTTTGGCTGTTAGTCTTCCAAAACTCTGCATTCAGTTTTTCAAATTTATTAGAACACAATTTAACTTAATGTAAGTGTTCAAGTAACAGAGAGGTGGTGGTCCTCTTGGCTATGTCCACACACCACTGCGTGCTCACTTGCATGGGCCAGTCTTCTGAGTTGAAAACAGAAAATCGCATTGTTTGGCAATGTTCATTTACATCCCTAGAACTGTGTACAACTAATAGTATTTCCAATAGATTGTGTGTACCATGTCTTCCCTTATTTTAATAGAAGTTTCAAGAGCCTATGGACTTGCCTCAGTTCTCTGTACAATAAAATGTAGGTGGAGTCTTCACACTTGTCTTTGTCCCCTAGCTATTGCCTGTCACCATGGGCTAATACTAAGATTCACCCTTCCCAGTCAGTGTCTGATACATTGCTCAAATCATAATATTGACATACTGATTACAATTGAACACGTAATCTCCACTATCTCACAATAATGCAAACATTAACCACAGAGAAGAGTATCTAAAACTTCCAGTTAACAGTAATTAATATCATTCTGGTATCCTCTATTTTTAGAAGTAACAAGCTAAAATAATGGATACCATTCATTGTATTCCTACTATAAGCCTGACATAAATTGGCACTTTAGATGCATTACCTAGAAGTTTTATTAAGGCCACAGAAGGAAAAATGTTAGTAACCTTGTTTCACTGATGAGGAAAATATGGCTCACATGGGTTAAGTGATTTGCCTGAGGTCACCTGAGAATAAGTTACAGAACAAGGCTTCAAATTCAGATCCATCTGGTTTTTAACTACCTACTGAAAGCTTAAATTCTTTCAGTAAAAAAGCTTCCAGGGAATGGCCTAAGTTCACGTTGTTTCTGCCAAACAGGTATACCTCCAAAATTTTAGGCTCCTAGTTGCTATTTTAAGTCCTAGATAGCTGTTAAGTTGCATTCCTTAGCTAACTAACACCCGCTTGTTGAAAGTCGTCGTCTGGAATCTCTTGCTGAGAATGATTGGGCAGCTGAGTTGGGACTAAGTGAAAAAGATTGTAGAACTTGGATTCTAATTCTGTTTGTATTGGGCAGAGTTCTCTGGAGAACCCTGAGTCAATACCTATAGGAAACATATACGTATGCAGGGGATGTGGTCAAGGAATAGGCTCATGCAATGGTGAGGCTGGCAATTTTCTGGCCAGGTGTTGCTGTTACCACCTTGGGTTCTAGGGAAGTCTAGAGACAGAGCTCCTTCCTCCCCAGGGGACCTTGGTCATTTCTCTTGAGGCCTTCCACTGATTGGCTGAGGCCTCCCCACATTGTGAAGGGTAAACTGCTTCACTCAAAGTCTCCTGATTTGAAATCTAAAACCTACCTTGACAGCAACCTCTACACTGGTGTTTGACCAATCAACTGGGCACCCTAGCCTAGCCATGGTGATGCATGAAATTAACCACAGCACTATGAAGACCAGGGAGACAATGTCTGTGCCAGTGGGTCTCCAACATTAGTATGTATGGGACCCCTCTCCAGGGCTTATTAAAAGCATGCATACCTCACATTCCATTATTGGAATGGTAGTGGTTTGGGAGTTATTTACATCCTACTGCTCAAGGTCACCTCAGAGGTCAGATTTTTCACACATGTCCACCCCCTGGGGGCACATGTTATCACGTGGTGTGCAGAGTTGGTCACTGCTGTAGATACTGGCATGCTGGAATCTTGTCAAAAAGTGATACAGAAAATTCAAAAATTTCAATCTCTGGCATAAATGGGTTGAGACAGATTGCCAGGCTTCACCCCCAGAGCTTTAGGTTCAGTTATCTTGTAAGAATTCTGCATTTGCTGATGGTGCTGGACCAGGGGTCACACTTGAGAACCTCTACTGCATAGAGTCATCACTACTGTGCCCTCAGGGATAACACTGAAGCCTTATGACCAACCAGTCATCCCAGACTGTATGTTTCTGATCTACATCCTCTGTATCAGGGGTCCTCAAACTTTCTAAAAAGGAGGCCAGTTCACTGTCCCTCAGACTTTTGGAGGGCCAGACTGCAGACCCCTGGACAAGTCCACTGCTAAGCAGAACAGGCAGCTGCGGCAAAAACACCCGGCGGGCTGGATAAATGTCCTACAAGGGCTGCATGTGGCCCCCGGGCCATAGTTTGAGGATGCCTGCTCTATATCATAAACCAATTTGGAAGTGTTTTTAACATCTAAGTTTTTGACAGGTAGGGTTTTCCTTTTAACCCCCCAAAAGTCCACCCATCCCTCAGCCCCTTGTAAGATTACATTAAAAAGTTGTACTCGCTTACTTTTAATTAATATTCCAAAGCAACAGAGACCTCTCACAGTTGTCTCCCAGGATATGGCTGATGTATAGTGAAGTGAGCTTGGAGTTGGGCCACCTGGGCTGGACAAGGTCACCATTCTCATTGTTTGTACCTTAACTCAGAGCTAGACCTCCTGATTCCCGGTACTCTCTGCCTCCGGCCTCAGTGTTCACATCCATAAAATGGGAGCATTGATACAGGCTCCTTTCAGACCTGATTATTCTTCTACTCAAGTTTTACGTATCTTGAGTCAGTTCAACACAGAGCGCTCAGACAGCGCTGTCAGAGGGAAATGCTCTGCTCCCTTAAGGCCCGTGAGTAGACGAGGCCCACCTGGAAAGAGTGTGGTGGAAATCTCCTGGGGAGGACTCAGAGAACAGACGGACACATTCACTCCTCTCAGACTGTGCTGCGAAGTTCTCTGAGCCCTTGAATTACAGCCCAAATTTCCAGACCAGCACATAAAAAGAAGAAACACACCTTAAAGAAATACAGGAGGTGCCATTGTCATTATAATTATTTTGGATCTCTGTTGTAACTCAGACATCTTACTTGCAGAAATCCAAAACCATGCTGGGAAAAGTTGTTTCGGTGCTTCAGGAAATAAATCAAGAAGTAAATAAAGAAAGAAAGAAATCGAAGGTCTCGCCACCTTTAGCAAAACTGTTCCAACTTGAATTAATCTGGAACTGAATGTCACATTGAATCCTGCCAAGGCTTGGCAGAGCCCCAGGCAGGAATGGTTTGCATTCCATCAGGAAAAGCCGCTTTGAGTGTTGGGGGAACCCGTGGTCTCAGTGCATCCAGAGTAGGGTAGCTCGATGGGCGAGTTCCCCTGGGTGGAACACAGGGCACAGGTAGCACCAGTGAGATGACGGCCACCAAATCTGAGTCCCAAAGGGCGAGATTCTGTTTCTGCTCTGAAACTCAAAGTGCCCCTCTGAATCTTCACCTCCTCAGCAGTAAATGAGGCTGAAATTCCTGTCCCTGAGTCACCCACAAGAGACCCATCGCCCAGGGTTACATTTAAAGTGCTCAATACCTACAGCACATGCAGTCCAAAGAAAACCAGACCCACTGGGTTTACAGTGATGTCACTAAGACAAAAACATGGCATGAAGCATTCACAACCTTTCCCATACATCACCTGCAGTGGAAGCTTGGTCCTGAATTGTTTGTGATGTTCTAGGAGCCAAGCAGGGTCACACAGGGTCACACAGGTCACACTGGGGTTTGGTGTTACCTGAGGGGACCAAGAGGAGAATTGTAAAAGGTGGGAAGTGTTTGTGAAATCAGGGCTACCAGAGCTTTTAGGGGAGACCAGGAGAGGGTCATGAGGAGAAGGCCGTGTTGACAAGGACTGCAGTGAACACGAACAGGGGATTTTTGAGATCTATTGTTGTGTGTTGCGTCCACCATGTGGTAGCCCTCCAAAGGGCTTGATTAAAGTCTTATGTTACCCTGAGACATTTTTGGAGTTGAAATTATATTTCTCTGATGCATCAGAGTGCCAAGATTAGACCTTAAAGCCAAGGCAGGCAGGCAGCCTTAAACTAAGAAGCAACACATTTTAGGATGAAAACCAGGGGTTATTTGTGTGCAGCAATGATAATAAAAACAATTCCCAACATTTCTACACAGTCCATCATTTCCAAAATGTTTTTGCATGTTCAGTACAATGTCATTCCCTATTAAGCAAAGCAGAGACGCTGCGGCCCCCTCAGACCTGGTTACTGAATGCAGAGGTCACCTTTCCTAAGCAGAGAAACCATAAGAATCCCATGTCCAGTTAGAGCAGAATAAAAAACGCTGTGAGACCTTTTTGGAACATGCTGGCTCCTCCTGCCTCTGTAAGGTAAGGATGAACTCTGACTGCCAAGCCTGCTCGATGGCCTTCTTTATGCAGTGGCATGGTTCCATATAGACAAATAAATATCCTCATCTTTATACATATTTACGGATTTCACTTAACTGGATACAGCCCCATCTTATTAGCAGGGAGTAGTCTTGTCCTTAAGAGTTCAGCTCTTGCCGTGTGCAGGGGTGACTGTTAAGTGCTGGTGAACGAGGAGAATGGCGCCAAGGAGGATGGTGAGCCCATCCGTGTTCCTGGACTGTTAGATGAAAACAAAAGCTCATCAGCCGAGCTGCACCTTCACGATCGGGTGAGTGAGCTGGAGCGATGGGTGCCTCAGCAGACAACCAGAGCCTTCATCACAGCTTTGAAGAGAAGGCCTTGGCCCTTGCACAGGCCTGGTCTGGGCTCTGGGACAGGCTCTGGACGGCTCCTCCTCCCCCAGCCCTGGGAATGAAGTTTCTCTCCTTCCCTTCCCTCACACGTGTGCTTCTGACACTTGTGCACATCAGCCCTGGGCTCCACCCACCCACACCAACCCAGTCTGTCTGCAGGTCACCTTGCTGTTTCTCACTGTGGTTGTGAAGGTCACATGGTTGGGGGGCCACAGGGCCCAAATAATGACATAGAAGCAGTGGACAGGCCAAAGCAGAAGAACCTAAACTCCTACCAGTGCTAACGTGGTCTATCCTCCTGGGCAGGCC
>NW_003852500.1:7284223-7298500 GCF_000181295.1 Otolemur garnettii
GCATTAATTGAACATGCTGGGAATAACTATGGATGAAACACGGTGAGAATAAAAACCCAAACAACGGCCTCCTAGGTACTCAGAGTCCTTATCACAGTAGAGCAAGCATCCTACTGGGCTCCTAGGGTCTGCCCAGGGGGCTGTTTCCTTCTGCTCCCCTCTGCGTGCCCCACCCGGCAGCAGCAGTGTCTAAGAGCTCAGGACCTCGGCTCAGCCCACATCACAGCTCCCTTCCCAGGGGAGAGATTTCTTCTGTTCCAGTTGCCCCCACAGCTGGCAGGTGCGTGACCATCAGGGCCACTGCTCCTGGCTCCAGTCCTGAGAGCTGCAGCACCCCTGCACAGAGCGGTGACTGCAGGAGACACGCTCCTCATTCAAAGGCAGGTGGGAAGTTTACATTTCCCAGGCTCCTTCCAGAGGGAAGGAAAAGCCAGCTATCCTCTCATTAATCAAAGCGATCGTCACATCAAAGAATCAGAGAGCTGAGTTTTTATTTTTCAGAGACCAGATTATTTTATCTGACCAAATCAGATTGCTTTCAAATGTTTATTTATTTGTAGGGCTAGGCCAAGGTCCAGCAAATAGGGAAAGGAAAACTCAGATTCATCAAAACTTGGCATTTTCAGTTGATTTAATGACTCATTTGTATTAGATCGACTGACTCCATAACTGGGAGACAAGGGAAGAATTACAAGGCACATGGTTCCAGACTGAAGTGCCTTAACTCTCAGAATGTTCTAGGATATCCAGATGGCATGTTGAAGGTGTGACAAATGGAGACAGGCCTGGAAAGGAACAGAATGCCACAAGACCAAAGTTAGATGTCACTTGGCACAAGTTAACAGCACTGGCAGAAAACAGAACCGGCCCTGTGACCCTGACCATGCTTCTCAGAAGGTCACAGACCCATTCCTACAGTCCAGGGAGCAACCACCATCTGGGAGGATGTGGAGCTGCTGGGGAGGAGCAGCTGGGGACATGAGAAGGCCAGACTGGAAGGCAAGGGCAGAGATGAGGCGTCCAAGGCACCTGAGAAGGATATGTCACCTTGACACAGAGGTCCCTCTGCCCAGCACACAAGCCACCGGGCCCATGAAGCCCCCGCTGGGATTGGACCCACTTCCCTCAGCCTCCCTGAACTGCAGATTGGTATTCAGAGACGGAGTGTGGGTAGTCTGGAAGAAAGCAAAGTGTCTGGGAGGCCAAGGTGGGTGAATCGCTTGAGCTCAGGAGGTTGAGACCAGCCTGAGCGAGAGTGAAACCCTATCTCGGATAAAAATAGAAAATCTAACCAGGTGTTGTGCCAGGTGCCTGTAGTCCCAGCTACTTGGGAGGCTGAGGCAGGAGGATTGCTTAAGCCCAAGAGTTTGAGGTTTCTGGGTTTCTGTGAGCTATGATGCCTCGGCCCTCTACCCAGGATGACAGAGTGAGACTGTGTCTCAAAAAAAAAAAAGGCAAAGTGTTTTAGAAGTGAAGGGACCAAAACATGCTGCCCCCCAAATCCACCATAAGAACTATGTTGAACTGAAGGCAATTAAGAAGATGCAGATACAGAAAAAAAAAAGCTCTCTGTCCTCCCCTACTCCCCTAAAAGCAGGACATACATTTGTCACACTGACATGCCTGCCCTCTCTACCGGGAAGCACAGAGCTGTAATCACCAGAGACAATCCTGAACCCTTATCAGCCCGAGAGGCAGGCAGCAGACGAATCCGCACAGGAGTCTTGCTAAAGCCAGCCTCACCTTGTCCGGACAGAAAGCTCAGCAGGTGCTCCACGGTTTTGAAGAAAACTTTCTCCAGGCAAAGATTAGGATAGAAAGAAGTTTATTTGCTTTTCCTGACAGAAAAGGGCTATCACAACAGTCGAAAAGGAAGGGGTATTGACCTAGAAGGCCAGTTACTCAGACTTTTTATTGGAGGAATGGGGGGAAATGGATTAATGGTGATTTATGGCTGGAGTCAAGTCAACAGTGTGCTGTGAATTGCCGTGTCCCTCCTTCTAGTCTTCTTGATGACAGTGGCAGATAATGGAATCAGTGTGTGGAACCCTTGACTCCCTTTCTTCTCTTTAGCAGAAATGGCCTTCAGAGATCTTACTGGTGATTTCTCCCTAGAGAGATGATTTGGGGCAGGTTTGAGGCCTGGAGTGTGCCTCCCCTTATTGTCAGGGAGCTTTTCTGGAGCCATCCGAGGCTATAGCAGTGATTTTCAACCGGTGTGTGTGTGTGTGTGTGTGTGTGTGTGTGTGTTGCAAGAGGATCTTATCTGTGCCCTGAAAATTTTTAAAGATTGTTATTTTCCAAAGATGTTCAAAGTAAGTAAGTATGTTCCTTTTTTATTCTTTTTTGGTTTTTTTGATCAACATAATTTAAGTGTGAAGTTTAACTATAGGTTCAAGAGTGCCATGAGATTAAAAAAAAAGGTTGAAAAACACTGGGCTCTCAAGGAACAAATTTTCCCAGAACCATGTCCCGCCTACCACCCTGCGCTTCTAACCTGGGTTCTATCTGGCCACTGCCTTAAATCCACAATCTCCCTTTTCTACCACTCTATTTCCTTCTCTCCTCCTTCCCTCTTTCTTTTACTTTTTTCCCTGTTTATCCTCCTCCTTTCTCTCCTTTCCCTCTCTCTTTCTCTCTCTCTGCCTTGTCTCTTCCAGTTGGTGACCCACTGGAGGCCTGACCTTCCTACTTTTGACTCCAACTTGCTCCCAGAGCCCTGCCCGTTGCCTCATCCTCTGCCCCCCAAATCCTTCCCTCCAGACCCTGGGAAGCTGCACTGTCAGGCAGGCTTTGTCTCCCCACATCTGGACATTATCACTCAGTTGGCCACCCTAACAGATCCCTGGCTTGAAACAAGAGAGTGGGGCAGGGGGTTCATCCTCCACAGGAAACCCCGACTAGCTGCCAGCTCCAGGCCTGGCTCCTGGCCCCCCTCCATCCCATGGGCACCCCCCCTCCTCCTGCCTGAGTTACCAGAATAGGTTCCTGCTGCTTCCAGTTGAAATCTCTCTAAGTGTAAGAGAGGGCACAGCGCCCAGGGCAGCCTGGAGCAGAGACGCCCGCAGCAGGGGAATGCTGTCTGAGCGGTGTCATTGGTCACCCAGAGAAGCCATTAGCGCCTGCGGAGCCGGAGTGAAGAGAAGGAGCCAGGAAGAACGTGAGGAACCAGAAATCAGAGGAGCAGCTCACGGGCAGGATCCCAGTTGGGATCTAGGAAAGGGAACAGGTGTGGAGGAAGAGAGAGGGCGTGATCCCCTTCCACGCAGGAGAACGGACACACCTGTGCAGCACCCGGGTGACCCAGGTGAGAAAGGCCAGGAGACGGGGGTGGGGTGGTGGAGGAAGGGAGAGTGTGCAGCTCTGAAAATCACCCAAATCGTACCCCAAGAACAGATGATGTCCAAAAGATGTTAAGGAGACGTCCTGGCCAGTCTCCTAGTGGGGAACGGGTGTCCAGTGGGGAACTTCAGGGAAGAGGATAGAGAAGGGGTGAGAATGAGAGGGGTGGAGCCAGCCTGAGGACCTGGCTCACATGAGGCTCCCCTCCCCGGCGTGTCCTCAAAAGTGAGCTGTGCTTCTGAACATCAGTCTTCCCACCTGTAGGATGGAAAGAGAGTACCCCTCACCTTTCTATCAGGAGAATGAATGGGGAACAGGAGAGGACTTATAGATTATGGATACTGAGGGCAAGGCAGGTCATGGAGAGAAGGAACAATAACACATCAGGGTTGGGCTCCAGGGATGAAGAGGAGGGAGCTGAGTGTCCTCAACAAGGTCATTGTCATTTCATTTCATTCAGTGTAGCCTACCTTGAGGACCCAGGTGAGCAGCACCCCCATACCTGGAGTGGACATCTTTCTCGTCCCATTCACATGTGAGAGCTTCACTGGATGCCTGCTCTGGCCTCTGAGTCCTTGTGGACCCCCTTTTTTCCTCTCCAGAAGCTCAGATTTAAATCCAAGCTAAGGAAAGTCTTATTCAAAGCAGAGGTGCTCTGGTTCCTGAGATGGGGATCCAGGAGGGGACAGGACACTGCAAGGGCTGTGAATGGCCCAGGGATGTTCCCTGCCAAGGGCAGCAAGCTGAGGCCAAGAGACTTTGAGTCTGGTGATGATGCAGCTCCAGGGTCCAAGCGTGGCCAAGGGAGACTGTGGCGAGCACAGAACATGTGATCAAACAGAGTGTCACCTGTTCCTTCAGCTACTGGAAGCCAGTGCCATTGGCCAGACCAAGATGAAGCTGCCAATGTCCTAGGTGCACAGAAAGCTGTCACCCCAGGATGGCAATATTTGACATGAGACGTCCCATTTCCAAAGCTCCAGCAAAGGCCAAGGGAATAGATGAGCAGAATTCAGAGCCAGCCTCCACACCTACCACAAGGGCAGAGAGGAAGTGGTCTCTGGGTGATCTGGGACAGCCTAAGATAGAGCTGCCAAAAAATTCTGGAATGTTGAGACTGGGAAAGGCCCCAGATCAGGGTGGCATCTGGACAGTGAGGAAAAGCCAGACCATCCTGACCAGGAGGAGGACAGCACTTACCCACGTGGGCTGCCCCACAGTCAGAGCCCGGAGTCGCTTGGCAGACCCCCTCACCCCATCTCTGACTTTTAGAATCACTCCACCAGACCCAGGCTCATTTCTTTCTTTCTCAGAGCTGCGAATGTGGCGTAACATTAACAAATCACTTCTCGCTTCCCTTCCCTTCTTCCTAGAGCTGGGCTTCTTCACAACCTTCAACTAGTACAGCAGCAAGAGCCCAAAGACATGGGTGCTCCCCCAAACCTCTGCCGGTGAGCTGCTTGATGAAGGCATGGACGTTACCTCTCTAAGGCTCACTGTCACCTTCCAGTGAGTGGTGAAACAGATGACGCCTAGATGTACTTCCTGCAAAAATCCACAGAACTGAGAGTCCCACATTTCAGGGTTCTCTGCACTAAATGCCCTGTTCCTGTGTAGTCTCAATTCCCCAGGTGCTCCCCAGCTGTCCTCGTGGGCAGGTGACAGGAAGAGTTGTCCCGGGCAGTTCAGTGTTCTGGCCTGGACATCCTAGCGATCAAATTAGCTCCCAACCCTAAGCTGCAGTAGGTGCCAGGCTCAAAACATAGTGTGAGAGAGGAAGTCCTAAATATTCTGCGGAAACATCACTTCTAAGAAAACTCAGACAAGCTAATAGTCCAAATAACGATAATGGATGTGTTTATTACATACAAATAGTAATGACACACTGAAATTGTAAGTGTCCCTCTTTTCTTGTTATGAGTATTTTAAGACACACAAAACATAATAAAACTCATAAGAGGTCCCTAAGCGTCACCTCATTGCCATTTAGTCCCACTCGTTGCTGACGTTAACATGAGTATGACAGGGTTCCCACGAGACTTCTCCATGGCGTCCCCTCCGCTATCAGTGGCCAGTTTGCGTTTCTCGCCTGCCTGTCCTTGGCTCTGTGACATAGTCTGGAATTTGGTTTTTCTAAGAGTCTGTCTTGAGAAGATGGATAAATAGTGTCTGGTAAATGCAAGGCAACGTCCCGCTCGCATCCTGAGACTGCCCTCTGACACAGGCCTTAGCACATTTCACAGGGCCTCAGAGGAGACCTCTCTCAGTTCCATCATTTAAACGACAACTCAGCATTTTGTGCCCACAAAAAAGGGGGAGGCAGAGGGGGGGAATTGCTAAGAACCAGCCTACATGGTTTTTCCTGACACAAGTACATTATTCCAACACCAATTCTTTGTTCTCTAACTCAACTGGGAGTCCAACAATTGGATTCCATCCCAACACTACCAGAGTTAGCTCAGACCCACAGGTCAAGGGCTCCATCCCATAGCACTGCCCCCACTTCAGATGCCAGCACATGGAGTCCCCAGGCTATTCACACTTCTGCCCAGCGAACTATAAATTCAGAGGCACCTATAACTCACTCTCAGGCTCAATAATTCGCCAGAATGACCCACAAAACTCAGGGAAGAGCTCTACTTACAGGGTCAGTTTGTTACAAAGGACCCAAGTGAACAGCCAAATGAAGGAGATGCAGAGGGCCGGGTACCAGGGGAGGTGGCTACACCAGCCTTCTGTGCCCGCTCTGTGTGGGCACACCACTCTCCCAGCACCGCCACCTGTTCACCAACCCAGAGCTCTCTCTGCCAGCCTCTTTGTTTCAGGGTTTTATTATGTAGGTATGATTGATTAAACTGTCAGCCACCGCTGATTGAATTCAGCAAAGGCTTCCCCTTCTCTGAAGGTCATAGGATGGGGCTGAAGGTCCCAACCTTCTGCTCCTGTGGTGGGCCCATCCCCATCCTGAGTTTTCCATTGGGCTTCCAAGTCTAGTATAAAACTCAGGTATAGGCAGAGGGGCTGTTTACGAATAACAATATACACTCCTATCACTGAGGAAATTCCACTAGTAAGGAGCTCTGCTCTGGGAGATAGGGGCAAAGACCAAATGTATACACTGTATTTTATTATGCCACATGGGCAAAGCCGGCTCCACCTTGCTGACTCTGGATCAGGCACTCACTCTCAGTAAGTTTCTTGGCTTACAAAATAAACATGACAAGCCATCCCAAACCTATCCAAGAGGAAGGCCATGCACCCAGGAAGATCACGTGGAAAGGAATGTACACTGTGGGGATGGGCAGACAGCTCTCCAGAGTGAGATCCCCGTGCACACCCAGCAGCATTGCTGAAATCAGAGCCAGCTGCAATGCTGATGGCAGGTGCAAAACTGTAAAGGGCCCGCCCACAGCAGATCGCTGCGTGTTAGTTTTTATGGAGTTAAACATATATCTACTCGATGACTCAGCAATTCCACTCGTATACATTCACCCCCAAAGAAATAAAAACCTGCGTCTACAGGAAAGAAGTATATTTCAGTATTCATAGCAGCTTTCTCCCTAATAGTCCCAAACTCTCGAAACAACGGGTGAATGGATGAATGAATTGTGGTTTAATAAACAGGAATAAACTATGGATGTAAAAACCCAAACAGAGGAATCTTAAAACTTTAAAAAGCCAGATACAAAAGGCTATATATTTCATGATTTATTTATATTAAATCTAGAATAGTCCAAACAAATCTATAGAGGCAGAAATAAGAGCTTTGGGGTGGCTGACCAGGAAGAGGCAGCTGAAGATGTTCTGTCTATGGTTTTGAGTGGTGGTTGCACAAGGATAGATGGTTATCAGAATTCTCCAAACTGAAAGCTCAAATTATGCCTTTTACTGTGTCAAAAGATAAAATTAAAACAAATTGAAAGATCTCAGTTGTCTTTATTAGCAGTTTTAGAATTGAGCAACACTTTGTTCCATAAAATAGGGTAAGTGTTCCAATGAGGCCAGCAGAGGAGCTCGGCTTTATAGACGGAAAAAGAGCTGATGAAGGTAGAAACAGAGAATCAAAGGCAGACTGGCCCCTGCAAAGTTGCTTTCCCTGTAAGGTGGGATACAGAGAGAGAATAATAGAAAGAGAACTGATGGGTTCACATCAGGTTACTCTTTGTTGTAGGATTAAAACAGCAGGAGCTTTACAATCAGGGCAATTGAAGAGTAAAGGGGCCGGTTTGAGAAGTTCCACTGTCATCTCACCTGATTTCTCCAGAGACCAGGTAACAAGTCTGTGTGGGTTTGGTGAGCATGGGTGACTCTGTTTTGATTTGTATTTGTTTGGGGGCAGCCAAGTGTGAGAGTTTAGTCCAAAACAATGGCCTACAATAATTTTTGCTTAACAATGATATGTTGGATGTGCCAAGTTTAAGGGAAAAAATTAAAAAGCCCTCTCAGTGAGGATCCCAAGTCTAGGGACTTGGTGGAGCTCTGTCTCTGGGGAGCAGAGGCCCTGGGTGATACAGGAAAAAATGGGGCCCATGGTCTAATCTCACAGACCTAACTTTGAAATGCAGAGCTTAATCAGTTACCAATGGGTTTTGATGCCTGCTGGGCACTCTAGCCTGACCTTGGCTATCCCTGAATCCTGCAAAGGTGGCATCTCTGGATCACTACCCAGTGCCTGCCTACCCCAGTTCTGAGCCTCTAAACCAGAAATTCCTCTAACCCCATGAATCAAGTCATTCGTCTCACCTCTGTATCCCCCATGTCTTGCAGGTGCAGGCAGACGAAAGGTGCTCTATAATTGTTCTAATACCAAGGTCAGCTATGCTGACTGAGAAAACATGATCTTATAGCACATAAACACATAAGATTGTGTTTTCTTACACTCACACACATATACAGAGACAGAGAGAGAACAAAAACATCACTGTGCAGCTGCCATCCCACTTCTCTGCTACCTTACCACGGGACTCCTTGGGGTTTTTTGTTTTTTGTTTTTTGTTTTTTGCTTTTTTGGTTTTTTTTTTCTTTTTGCAGTTCTTGGCTGGGACTGAGTTAGAACCTGCCACCTCTGGCATATGGGGCCAGCGCCTACTCCATTGAGCCACAGGTGCCGCCCTACCACGGGACTCCTGAGTGAGAGTGGTGTGGTCTGCATTTACTCTTTGGTGGGTGGTGTGAGGGGACATCTTTCTCTCCTGCACCTCCTTGGGGTGTAGAAATTGTGTAGTTATGTGATTAATATAGTCAATGTGTGTTGACTACCTGGATTCTTTGCAATAAGATCATGTTTTCTGAGTCAGCATTTTTATTATATATGTGTGTGTGTGTGTGTGTGTGTGTGTGTGTGTGTGTGCATCACCATTGTTAAACAAAAATTATAGCAGGCCATTGTTTTGGACTAAACTCCTGCACTGGACCCCAACAGGCCAAATAAAAATCAAAATGGAATCAGCCATGCTCATATATATATCTTGCCTTCTACTGACTTTCTCTTCTGCAAGAAATTCCAATAATGTGTGTATTTTGTGAAATGATTTATTAAGTAGAAAAAGCTATATGAAATCTTAGCTTCTCATCCATCTAACATCTGTTTTCATAACTCCTGCTGGAGACCTATTGGCCCCAAGTTAGACCTCCACTTAGCTGGCCCTGACATATCTCTAAGGTAAATTAGAGTTGAAAATATCTGCATATATTAGTATCCCCCTGGAAACATCTTGCTAGGTATGGTTTGAATGTGTCCCCTCTAAAATTCACCTGTTGGAAACTTAATCCCCAACACAAGTGTTGGGAAGTGGGGCCTTTTGGAGGGTGTTGAGGACATGAGGGCTTCACCGCTATGAAAGAATTTCTCTTCTGCTCTTCCTCCATGTGAAGACACAGCATGCAGGTGCCACCTTGAAAGCAGAGAGACAGGGCTCTAACCTGCAAGTGCCTTGATCTTAAACTTCCCAGCCTCCAGAATTGTGAGAAATAAGTCACTTCTTTGTAAATTACCCAGTCTGTGGTTTTTCATAGCAGTAGTAATGGACTAAGATGCACCTACCATGAGTTATGGATGTTGAACTTTGTACAAATTTAACCTTATAACCACTTGATGGAGACCCCAAGTGGGCCACAAAAACAACCAGTGATGGGCACACCCCATGACAGCAGGAATGAGATCAGCATGACATCCTGGTGCCACATCACAGGAAACAGCATCTGACCTCAACCCTAGAGTCCTCCAATCTCCGCCCAGCATGAAGAGAGAGGAAGCTGGGCAGCTCTGTGGACTGTGTGAGCAACCTATCAGTGTACTCCATTCATGATGAGTGTATAGCTCTTGAAGTAAGAGAAAGACCTTCTTCAAAAGACAAATGACTAAAGCCCTTATTAGAATGTTAAACAGAAATGAGATTGTGGCCAGGTATGGTGGCTCACACCTTTAATTCTGGCACTTTCGAAGGCCAAGGCAAGAGGATCCCTTGAGCTCAGGAGTTTCAGACCTGACTGAGCAAGAGCAAGACCCCGTCTCTCCTAAAAATGAAAAATTAGTCAGGCTGTTGTGGTAGATCCTTATAGTCCCAGCTACTTAGGAAGCTGAGCCAAGAGGATGGCTTGAGCCCAGGAGTCTGAGGTTGCTATAAGTTAGGCTAATGCCACTGCACTCTATCCTGGGCAATGGAAAACCTGTCTCAAAAAAATAAAATAGGCTCGGTGCCTGTGGCTTAAGCAGCCAAGGTGCCAGCCACATACACCTAAGCTGGCAGGTTCCAATCCAGCCCAGGCCCACCAAACAACAATGACAGCTGCAACCAAAAAATAGCTGGGCATTGTGGCAGACAGCTGTAGTCCCAGCTACTTGGGAGGCTGAGGCAAGAGAATCACTTAAGCCTAGGAATTAGAGGTTGCTGTGAGCTGTGATTTCATAGCACTCTACTGAGGGCAACATAGTGAGGTTCTGTCTCAAAAATAAAATAAAATAAAGGAAACAAGATTAATTTTGTAACAGACATGTTTATAAATCAATTCATGCAAGTTCATCTAACAAATGCTTATAGGACATCTACTATTAATCAAGCATGTGGTGGCCACTGGACAAAGGTGACTGAGTTGTATTAAACATGATCCCTGACCCCCAAGGAGCTCATAGAGCAAGGGGTGGGGGCTCAGACCTGTAAACAGCTCAGTCCATTCAGTCCCATGTTAGGCCTCTTACAAGTATTCAGAAATATCAGTGGCCATGACAATGACAATGATGATGACAGTGTCGTTTACCATCATCAGTGAGATAAGGGAAACCATCAGGGAACAAATGAGATTTTCTGGCAGTGCAGAAGTTAGAAGATGAACAGCCACTTCCATGGGGTGGCCAAGGAAGGGCTCAGAGGTGGGCAGACAAAGAGACCAGATGCAGAAGACCAGGAAAGTATCTGAGCCAATTGCAAAGGGACTACCCTTATAAAGAACTGAGGGGATCAGCCAAGGACTGACCAGAGTCCTGGCCCAGGGAGAAGGTCAGTTTACATGAAAGCCTTCACCGCTTCTATGACTGATCTTCAAGAAAAGCTATGTCATTGTTGTTGTTCCCCCAGCAAAGGCCCCTTCCTATTCCAGCCCTGTGTATTTGATATGAGTATCAGACATGAAGGTCGATTGATTGCAAGGAAAAATACTTCTGCACAGATCTGTACAATGTCTACCATAAATCTTACCAGTTCCTTGGACATCTCATAACGGAAAACTGCAGGCAATTTAAAACGGCATTTTATCAGATTCCAGGGGCTTTCTAAAGCCACGTGCACTCTAATTCTCCATAAATGAAAAGGATGCCTGAATTACAGATTGATGAGTGTGCGATGCTTTGTATTTCATTTTCACGGAGAGTTGTCTCCAGCCTGACATGTTGTGATGGTCTGTCCTTTAGGTTCTCAGACTCCATAATCCAAACTGGTCTGGATCCTAATCTGAATGCAGCTTTCCCCAGTGTGCTCAAGTCCTTCCCTAAGAGAAAAGGAAGCCATCTCTGTTTGCAGGGTTCTGATGTAGCTGTGAAGGTCTCTGCGGCCTATTCTGACTCCAGAAGACCACCTTCACAAGAAGATGGGTGCAGCGGGGGCAGGCCTGCCCTTCCCTCTTCCTTCTCTTCCACTCACTCATCTTCCTGGCCTTCTCCAACCTCCTGCATTCCCAGAAGACAGCATACCCCATCATGTAGACACAGCGCTTCTTTTGATCAGTTGAGTTTTGGTTTTGTTTTACATACACTTTCCTCTTGCAGGAAGAAGGTTAGGGCCCTAATTTCTTCCAAGGAGCAGTCAAGTGAATAAAGTCAAATGGTGTGCATGCAGGGCAGCAAGAGGGCTGTGACCCAGAGCCCAGGCCGTGGCTGTCCCGGCCACCACACCGGATGCAGAACAGAGCTTCCATCTTCTAGCTCTGCAAGAATGATGCTGCAGGTGGCGGAGCCTGTGGCTCAAAGGAGTGAGGCACAGGCCCCATATACCTGGAGGGGGCGGGTTCAAACCTGGCCCTAGCCAAAAACTGCAAAGAAAAAAAAAAAAAAAGACTGATGCTGCAGGTGAAATCAGTAGTCAGGAAATGCAGAACCCCATGAAGGACACACACTGTGGTCCCCGCAGAGGCCCACAGCAAGGGCCGCACTGGCTGTGGTAAATATGTCACAAGCAGAGGTGGGCGTAGATTACTGAAGTTGGAAGGAACTGGGCCCCGGGAGGGCCCAATCAGAGGAAGGGTCACCCCTGTGCAGTTACCCCTGCTTCATGGCGATGGGGTTGAGGTGTGATTAGGTGGGAGCTGGGAGGTGTTCCAGGTGAGAAAATGGGGTGATTCCAAGTGGGGGGCTTGATGCTCCAAGTGCACCTATTCAGAATCCATTTACCCTGGTTTGGAGCAGGAAAGGCCTTGATGCATACGTGGCCCCCACTTGCCTAACGGGGAGCCTGAGGCACTGGAGAATTTAGGGACCCACGGAAAACAGACAAGGTGGCATTCTGTGCTTGCTTCTTACCAGCCCCAGGGCCAGCCTCAGAGGAAGAGTGTCATTTACTTCTTCACTCAGCACAAATATCATTTATATGCCAGGCCCTGGGAGTATGGGGGTGAGTGCAAATCCCTGCCCTCAGAGAATGTACGTCCCAGTAGAGGGGAGACAAGCAAAAGCAGATAGAGGAATGAGATGTGTGTGTCGTTCTGTGAAGAAAATGAGGGAGAGTGACAAGCCTACAGCAAAGTCGCTGTGCTCTAGTTCACTCATCCCTAACATGGGACCAGTGATGCCACCAGCCCTACAGGACCAGGGAATGACACAAATGGGACCTTCTGGGGTTCACTGTGAGGCAGGGTAAATGAGCTGAAGTCCCCTCTGGTGCCTTTGCTCTCCTTCTTCATTATAATACAATGCACATCACATAAAATTCACGCCTGTAATCCTAGCACCCGAGCAGGCTGAGGCAGGTGGACCGTCTGAGTTTGGGAGTCCAAGACCAGCCAGAGCAAGACTGAGACCTCATCTCTAAAAATAGGCAGGGGCCTGTGGTCCCAGCTATTCAAGAGGCTAAGGCGAAAGGATCACTTGAGCTCAGGAGTTTGAGGTTGCTATGAGCTATGATGCCAAGGCACTCTACTGAGGGCAAGAGAATGCCCTCTTTTATTTCAAAAAAAATTTTTTTTAAATACCATTTCAACCATCTTTAGTAGTTGCAGGTACCTCCACAGGGCTGGACAGCCACACCACCATCTACCTCCAGATCTCATTCCCCTTCCCAAGCAGACGCCCTGTCCCTAGTAAACACCAGCCCCTCATTCTCCCCTGCTCCAACTCCAGGCAGCCTCTATTTTCCTTTTTGTCTTTGTGAATCTCCCTCGCCTAGGTCTCCCCATGTACAGTAATCAAACCATATCTGTCCTTTTAGTGTCTAATTTATTTCACTTAGCTTGACTGAGAAGAGGAATTGCTGGATCTCACGGTAATTCTATGTTTAGCTTTTCTAAATTTTATTTAATTTTTATGGATTCATAATTGTACGTATTCTGGGGCCCATGGGAGTATACAATGTGCAGTGATCAAATCTGGATAATCAGGATATCCATCACTTCAAACATTTATCTTTGTTTGAGAATACCCCAGATCTACTCTTCTAGCTAACGTGAAATATGCAATAAACTATTGTTAACTATAGTCACGCTACTGTGTGATGGAACACTAGAACCTACTCCTTCTATCAAACTGTAGTTTTGTGCCCCTTAAAAAGCCCAGCTTCACCCTCTACCCTATCACACTCTCCAGTCTCTGGGGTCTGTCATTCTTTTCTTTACCTTCATAAATAAGATCGGTTTATTTTAGCTCTCGCGTATGAGTAAGATCATGGGATATTGTCTTTCTGCGCCTGGCTTATTTCAGTTATGTATGTAGCTTTTTAAGGAATTGTCACTCTGTTTTCCTCAGTGACCGCACCATTTGTCATTCCTGCCAGCAGCCCAACAGGGCTCTGATTCCTGCACATCCTCTTACATCCTCTCCCATGCTTGTTAATTTTATTTTTCTGGTAACAGCCATGGAATGGGTGTGAAGTGGGCCTCTCCTCTCTTTTATGCAATTACAGTGAGACAGTGCTGGTTGCTTTCTGCATGTGTCCATCAGATGCTCTCATCACTCTCTAGAGTATGCATTTATGGTGCCTGTCTCTGTACTAGGCACCGTCTCCATACTAATGCACTTTCTCTGTACTATGCACTCCTTCTCTATTATCCACCACCTCTGTGCCATGCACAGAGACTGTACTATGCACTCTTTCTGTATTATGGTCCTTCTCTGTATGCTCCATCTGTGTACTATGCATGGTCTCTGAACTATGCACCATCTCTCTATTATCCACCATCTCTGTACTATGCACTCTCTCTCTATTATCCACCATCTCTGTACTATGCACTCTC
>NW_003852500.1:7298534-7319640 GCF_000181295.1 Otolemur garnettii
CTCTATTATCCACCATCTCTGTACTATGCACTCTCTCTCTATTATCCACCATCTCTGTACTATGCACTCTTTCTGTATTATCCGCCGCCTCTGTGCTGTGCACCGTCTCTGTACTGCGCACCAGCTTAGTCTCTCTACACCTTATGGGCAACTGAAGGCACTGCCAAAGTAAACTCAACAAATTCGTAACTGTCTGTATGATTTTTTTCTTAGAAATAGAGGTGATGGGAACTGCCTGCCTGCCTGCCTGCCTGCCTAGAAAGCCTGGTGAATGTCACTGTTGGTTCTAGGGAGGCCAAGAGTCAGTGGCAGCTGTGTCCTATCACCAGTGTCCCCTTCCCCAGCCTGGCACCCTTGTGCCTCAGAAGAGAAGGCATGAACCGTGCCATGGAGGACAGCAAGGATAAGGGCAACTCACTAGACTGTGCACTGACATTAACCAGTTCATCTTCAAAATAATCAGAATCAATGTGAGTGGATAAAGAACAAGAAAAAAATTACACCGGGCCCTGTAAACTGTCCCTGGCCACAATTGCCTGGTGTCCTCCATCTGATCCTTCATTTATCTTAAGCCTGAATAATAAATATTCTTCTTAGAAATGTATCTCAGGAATGGAAGAAAAAGTATTCAATGTACTCAACCCTATTATGAAACTAATTTATAGCTTTCATAGGAAAGCTATAACCCAATTATAGCACAAGAATATGAGGGAAGGGGAGTGGGAGGGGAGGAGAGGGGAGAGGATGGATGGAGGGAGGGCGATTGGTGGGATCACGTCTGTGGTTTATCCTATGGGGGTACATGTGAGTCTTTCTAAATGTAGAATATAAATGTCTTAACACAATAACTAAGAAAATGACATGAAGGCTATATTAACCAGATGGATGAAAGTATTTTAAACTGTATATAGAAACAATACACTTTACCCCATGATAGTATTAATGCACACAGCTAAGATTTAATAAAAATAAATGAATAAATAAATAATCTGAGCCCAGGATCAAGACAACTTCACAAGCATAATTTATATCTCAAAATCTAAGCAGACACCAAACAGTGGCTAATGCTATGGATATAAATTCCAGCTTGTTCATGAGGTGACCTTCTATGGTGAAAAGAATGGGCAAGAAGTGTCTCTCGTCACTAACAAGTTGCAGGCCTTCAGATCTCCAACCCTTACAGAGGACGCTCTCAGGAACCTCGGCAAGTGCTCAGAGAGCACAGGGAGGATGTCTGGGATGTCTGAGGCCTTCCTAACGGATCCTTTCCCCTGCTCAGCAAGTTTTGCTTCATTTTGCAACCTCAGGGTGTTGGAGCTGGAAGGATGCTCGCCATCCTCATTGTGCAGAAGGGGTCATCAAGGCCCAGGTGGGCAGGCTCCCAGATGCAGCTCCCAGCTGCCACTCCCAGGCCTGAATTACGTGTTAAGAGCAGCACCTGCCCACCTGCCGTTCCTCAGACAGGTGAGGGTACCCCGAGATCATTGACAGGCCTGTTCCAAGAAACTGACATTTGCATCCTCGCTGATTTACTTGGCAAAAACAAAATATTTATGTACCAGTGAGGAAGCTCAGACATGATACCTGCCTCTGTAGAAATATGAAACGTGTATATCATTGTGCTGCAGAGGGCCCCAAAGGAGGGGAGCCAGGCAGGACCAGAAATGGAACTTTCCCCCATGAAGCATGAGAAACAACCTTGGAAAAAGTTACCACGGCCAGTTCCCAGGAGCACACAGCCTGCTCTCACGTGCAAGCATGCATAGACACACCAAGTCCCAAGGACAAGAGAGAGGTAGCGACTCCCTGCAGAGAGCCATGGCCATCCTGAGTGGCTACTCCGACTCTTCTCCAGGAGTCCCTCCCAATGTCAGGGCACCAGGACCAACAGTGGCCCTAGGAGGATGGTCCAGGCTGCCACTTAGTGTGCACTGTGCCTCATGACAAAGGCCAGCAGGTCAAAAGTTGCCCATTACCCCACAACATATGACAGGCTTGGGCTGGGAGACAGCAAGTCCCATCCTGCCTGCCCTCCAACTCCTCCTCTGATAGAACAAGGGAGAGGAGTTTGCACAGGGGCAAGAAATATTTTGAGCACAGGTGCCCGCTGCTTAGGCAAATGCTGTGTCTGAAGAATGTGGGGCTCCCTCTGGAAGCAGGTGGGTTTGGGCACAACCCTTTAAGCTGAGAACACCTTGTTCACTCTTTGCCCTGGAGAGAGGTTATCCTGCCCATCTCTATCTCTACAGCTGCAGCAGAGGGCAGCCTGCTTCCAGGACAATCCCAGTGCACACAGATCCACAGTGAGGATGGTTGCTGCCCCTCCCAGCATGTCACAGTGGCCGTGCACACAGCTCGTGCTCAGTGCCCTCACATTCATCCTTCATTACCAGGTCCTGGCAGGTACTGCTCCATTTTCCTGGCCATAGGGGCTGCAGAGAATGAGAGTAGTATGATGTCCCCTCCTCCCAGCAGGGCAGGTGTATCCTGACCAAGGAGTCCCCTGACCAGGGAGCTGTGACTGGCATTCACATTCCAGGAACAAGAATCACTTGGTGCCCAGAAGAAAAATGCCACCATCACAGGCTTTACTTGCTGATTGGCAGCCTAGGCCAAGAGGGAATTAGGGACCCCAGAAAGGAGTGAAATGGGTCCTCCTGAGCCTGGGACGGGTTGCATTTCTCTCCACAAATATCTGCAGCTCTGTCTCCCTCCTGTGCGGGGCATGATCAGGTCAAAGGCCCCCACATCAACTTCAGCTAAGTAAGAAACATTCTATAACTAAGTGACTTAAAATACAGCTAATTACTAGTTCACAACTGGGTGGGGTGAGAATTTGAACCAGCCTCAGCTACAAGGTTCTTCTTGTGCCACAGCTGCTGGGTCAGCTGGGGGCTGACCAGTCTGGGAGTCCTCACTCAGGACAGTTACCACCACCACCCCTCCTCTAGCAGGCTCACGTAGAACAGCTCCAATGGCCACTGAGTGGGGTTTAGGGAAAAAGAGACAGAGGCAGGAAGGGAAAGCACAGGAACATGGAAGCCTTGAGGCCAGGTGCGGGCTGGCCCATCACCACCTCCACCGTATGCTGCTGGCCAGACCCAGACACAGGAGAGGGAAACTGCTGCACAGCCACATTTAAAGGGTTTGAACCCAAGAAGGAGTGAGGAACTGTGGCCATTCTTGCCCCCTGCTGCTACAGTCCCAATAACTGACCCGGGTGATACACAGGAACTCACCTTCAAGAAACCTCTGGATTTGAGCAGAGAGAGTGTCAGAATGCCAGGTGACCAGTGTGGAGTGAACCAGAGGGCCTCTTCTGAATGTCTGGGCCATTTAAAAACCCTGAGATTCTTACTCAACTGGACAGAGTGTCTCTTCTGCCACCAGCTCAGTGGTCAGAAGTAAGAGCAGATTGTCTAATTTAGAGAGAGTAACAATTCTTATACCCAAGTGTTATGGACTGAAATCCATACTCACTAAAAACAGATGAAGTGGCCTAGGCTCAGAGAGGCTAAGTAACTTGCCTATGGTCACACAGCTGGTAAATAACTGAGCCTGAACAGCCTCCCTCCCTGTTTGCCACCACCACAGCCCATGATTCTACAGGTGCCTGGAGCTGAAGGAGAAAGGCTCACACACGGATCTTGGTATCCAGAGAATAAACTTCAGTCAGGCACCGATAGCTACAGAGAATGAGGCAGGGTTTCACAGAGTTACACTCACATTATTATCCAGTGTCAAAATCTCTGGCCCTGGGGGATAGCCCCCTACACAGAGAGAACCCCTGCTGCTGGCCCCCAGGACTCAGGCCACCTGTGTCCCTCATTGAAGCCATTTGGAGGCCTTTCCCCTGCAGACCCACCTTCCTGCATCCCTGTCTGAGCCAGGAGTGCAGCAGACATCCCAGGGGGCCCCACTGAAGGCTTTTCAGTTTCTGCTGGTCGATTTTCTGGGTCACATTACCTTTTTAGGGCATTAGCAGCCTGACTGCTGAGGAAATTGAGCTCCCAGTCCTCCAGGGATGGCCCAGAGTGGCTGGGAGGCACCAGCAGTCTAAAAACAACTCCTGGGCAGCCAAGCACAGTGCAGGGAAGGCCCAACTTGTGGCTTCCCTGACTGGCCGGCCCAGGACCACAGCAAGGGAGGCAGGACTGGCTGTTCTAGTTTCATCAGAATCACATGGGAAACCAGTTAAACCCAGATCACGGCTGGGATCCACCCTCAGGGTTTCTAATTCTACAGGTTGGTGGAGGCCACAGCCTGCATGTGTAGTGAGTTCCAGGGGAGGCACGTACTGCTGGTCCTGCCAGCATCCTCTGAGAACCACTGGCCTGAAGGCTGCTGCTTCCTACCTTTCCCACAGCCGTAGCTTTTTCTCTGATGTGAGGACACTCTGCAGGGCTAAATAAAGCACCTGACTTCATGTGCTTAATGTCCAGTAGACAATAGAGTCTACAGAGGAGGTACAGAGAGTCTAGGGGAACAGAAAATGTCCAGCTCCTAATCCCCGGCACCCATGAGTGCCACGTCACATGGACAAAGAGAATTAATGCTGCAGATAGAACATTTCAGACTGACCTGTCATCCAGGTGGGTCCGGTGTCACCCTGGGGTGCTCCTTTCCTGGCTGGAGGAAAGAAATGAGATTAAAGGAGGAGAAGGGAGAGAAGCTTGAAGGTGAGAGGGGCCAGACCGCACCTGCTCTACGAAGATGGAGAAAGGAGACCACAGATGAAGAAATATGTGAGTCCTCTTCAAGCAGAGAGCAGCCCTCCTCTGGCAGCCAGCAAAGAAACAGGGACCTCCGTCCTACAGCCAAGAGGAACTGATTCTATCAACAGCCTCAGTGAGCGCAGAAACAGGTCCTCGCCTGGAGCCTCCAGAAATCAACACAGAGCCCTGTTTTTGTTTTATGCAGTTATGTCAGAAAATTTTTTACTTCTTAAACTTTATTGACAGGATTCTCATTTTTCCTGATGGAACTGTGACATCTTTTGCAAATTATTTTAAACAAAAAAATCAAGAATATTCAGAGATGTTATCACTGAAAGCACTGATGCAGGCGGGAAGATGCAGTGTTCCCCTCCTAACTTCACAGCAGCCCTTACCCACCAGGGTAGGTGGGCTTCCCTGGGGGAGCACAGCCAGCACCCCCATGGAGGGCCCACAGACCCTCGCACCTTTGAAGCTCTGATTAATGAAGATACCCCCTGCCCCACAGCAGCAACAGAGGGGAACACTGTCCACAGCAACTGTGTACCTTTGGCTAAAATATTGCTTCCTCCACATGTTGGAATCTGTTCCTAGGAGCCTTAGATATTCAACCTCCTAAATGCTACAAACCTAGGCAGGTTTTTAGTCTCACTGAGTTCCCAGAGAGGACTGACGTCAAACACCAATTTCTAGAAATCTGCCTTCTTCCAGAGGGCCAGTTCCAAGGAATGTTTGAAATCTCCCATGACCACACACTGTAACATCTGCATCTTGACAGCTCCTCCCTGGAGACCGGGCTGCACCAGGCAGGGGCACCTGATGGATGGTCCGGTGAGGCTTGCTCGGCAAAGAGGTGACCCCCTGCCTGACCTGCCTGGCCTGGCAATTCCTCACACTGTCAGTCTTTCCTTCCAAAGAGGCTTAATTGAAATGGAGTTCGTGATAATAAAGACCTCAGCTTCAGTGAAGTGTGATCCTTCACCAGGATCTGAAGGGTCCAACTGCCTCTTTGTAAACACAGAAAAATCAACGCCCCAAAGGCGTGGCTGTCCAAGCTCACTCTGACCTTTAGCACCGTTTGGAATTCAGCCCCAGGTGATCAGGCCAGAAGAGCACTGTACCATCCCCTCTGCTGGAACAAGGTGGCAAAGGACATCTGCTAAGGCCTTCCTCTGATCTGCAAGGTGAGCAGACCCAGCTGCTCCTCCCATCCTCCTGGCCCCATTTAGGAGCAGGCAACTCACCCCACTCCACCCCACACAGGTGAACGCCCAGTGAACCGGGCAGCTCTACCATCCTGGAAGCTAGAAACTGATTCACAGGGCAACTGCCAAGATAACCCCTTACAATAACAGGGCCCTGCTTCTTCCCCTTACAATAACACGGCCCTGCTTCTTCCCCTTACAATAACACGGCTCTGCTTCTTCACGGAGAGCATAGGACTCTGGATGCTGCTCTCACCATAAGGGAGGAAACATGGATTGCACCTGGCTTAGATAAGGAAGGAGAGGTGAGGGACAAAGGCAAAGCCACTTGACAGAATCTCAGCTGTCCACTGGTCTGCAGTTGGACTTGTGGCTTTGCCTGCCTCCCGTGGTGTGTTGGCTGAATTGATTCTAAAGAACTGAAATATAAATAGAGGCCTCCTTGGAAAAGCCTCCTTCCTTCATTCAAGCGTCTGCCATCTCTGAGTCTTAAAAGCTTGCCAGCTGGTGGGAGATGAGAGCTTTAAGCTAGGGAATTCAAATATGGGGTTGGGAGCCTGGAGGGGAGTTGATAGCTCTCCTGTGGAGATCAGAACAAACTCTGGAAAAGGTGACACTGACATGGACTTGGAACAAGAGTGTGATGGTGATGAGAAGAAGAGAGTAGTGACGAAGGAAGAGGAGGAGGAGGAGGCGAGACAGTGCAGACAGAACATGAGCGCTTGAAAGCTTCAGTCTGGTGGAGGATGAAGGACGGAGAGATGGTGTGAGCAGCTTACAGAGGGTCTGGGATCATGGGCATGAGAATTCAGCCCTTATTCTCTAAGCAATGGAAAGTCTTTGAGAGTATACAGCAGAGATGTAACATGTGAAGACCTGCCATCTTCAAAAACAGCTCAGGCACCAGGATGGAGGATCGGCTGACGGGGGTTGGTGAGGGAAGACCCATTAGGACAGTCTGGGGCAGAACCCACACAGGAGGTCCCTGAGGTCAGAGCAGCACAGGAGAGGTGGTGAATGGGAGAGAAGAGAATGTAGATTTGGTGGAATTAGGAAAGAGGAAGTGTAATTGTCAAAACGGATCTTGGTGTTTCCAGCTTTGGTGGCAGGGGTAATAATGAGCCTCATAGCCAAGATATAAAGTTCAGAAAATGAAAAAGAATCGATGTGAAGAGGCAAAGTTTGATTTGGAACATGTGGAGTTTGAACACAGAGGTGACCAACACACGGGTAGGAAATTTAGCTTCATAGCTGAGGAGATGGTCTAGTGCCAGGGTCTTGATTAGGAGTGACCCTCATGCTGGTAATGCTCAAGTCACGGAATCCAAAAAGAACCAGGAAGCAGGCAGAGAGTGGGCAGGAGAAAAGACGGTACAAATGATGCATTAGTCAACTGATACTGAGTAACAGATACCTGGACACCTAGAAACATGAAGCAGCAAACATTGATTATCCTGAACCTTCTGAGGGTCAGGTACTAGGAGCAGCAGTGGTTCCAGAAGTCTCAGGGTCTCTTACGAGGTTGCAGCCAAGCTGTCTTCTGGGACTGCTGTCGTCTGAGGCCCAACTCAGCCCGGGAGTCTGCCTGCAGTCTCCCTCCTGTGACTCCTGCTGAGCCGCCCGGCTCCCCATGGTGGCAACTGGCTTTCCCAGAGAGAGCAATGCATGAGAGAGAACGTGACCAAGGAAGTTTCTTTTATAGCCTAGTATCTGGGTTGACGTTCTGCCACTTCTGCTGTACTTGGTCATAGAGACCAGCCCTGGTACAGTGCAGGAGGGGACTGCATTAAGGGTCTGAATAGAGGGGCAGCAGGGAGATTGCTCGAGGCCTCCGCCTCAGATCACCAAGCAGGGAAACAGCAAAGAAAAATAACCAAAGGACCCACAGAACAAAGAAAGAATGCAAGCTCTGATGCATGTAGGATGATTACCAAAGGAAAATGTAGGAGGGAGATTTTCCAGAAGGAAAGAAAGATTTCAAACGCTACAGATTCTAAGAGGTGGAACTGAATGAGCATGGCCAGTGCAGTCGGCTGTGATGATGTGGAAACAGGCAGAGGTCACACACTGGCAGATAGAGGAGTGAACGGGAAATGAAGAAATGGCAGGTAGTGGTAAGTTTAGACCCCATTCAAAGTCCTGCTGGTGCAGAGGAGAGACCACGGGTGGATAGCAGGGGAAAGCAGTGCTGTGCACCACAGCTCTGAGCTTGGTTCTATTTGTCTGGAGGGAAGGGCTGGAGGGGAAAGTTGGAAGATACAGGACAGAGATAGAAATTGATGGTCCAAGGTCTCAGGGGACATACTAGTACAGCGATTGAAAGTACAGTATAGGTTAAGAAGATTAATCCCTCTTCCTCCACTACAGGGGTTCTCAACCTGTGGGTCGTGACCCCTTTGGGGGTATCCTGCATATCAGATATTTACATTACGATTCATAACAGTAACAAAATTCAGTTACAAAGTAGCAATGAAAATCATTTTATGGTTGGGGGTCACCACCACACGAGGAACTGTATTAAAGGGTCGCCGCAGCATTAGGAAGGTTGAGAACCACTGCTCCAGTGGAAGGGAAGGACAGGTGAGCTTGAGGGCACTGTTAGGAAGGATGTGCCAGGCCTACAGGGTGCTGGTTGGAGGGTCTCTAATTTCTGCTGCGGACACTGAAATGAGGGGTGATAGTGACACAGGGGTCAAAGGCCAAGATCATCAGGTCTAGGCACAGGCACTTGCTTAGAGTTATGCCAATGACCTGTTACCATTGTGTGGATGCTTCCTCACCCACCAGCTGAAGATTAATATACTCACATTTCATCTTCTTCTGACTTCTCAAGCTCCCCAGAGCCCTCTCAGGCATCTGGAATTTTTGCGCTGCTATCCATGGTGCACAATTTATATCCATCCCATATGGCTGGGCACATCTGCAAAGCATCCATTTATTTATAGTTCCAAACAGAAGCTCTAGGCAAGACCAGGGCCAAGGGAGAGCTACAGCCTGACAGCCAGGCACATTCATTCTCCAGGACCACCTCAGGAAAAGATGGGAGCCCTCACTGAATCCACCATCACCCCAGAACTAGGTGTAGCAGGGACATCAAGTCCTCCTGAGGCACCTGCCCAAGGCTGCTGGAGGGTCTCCTCTCCTTCTGCAGCTTCATGCCAAGGTACCTGTCAAACCCCAGCCACAGCAGAGGGGCCACACTGGAGACCTAGCTGGTCTCAGCCTCCCTTCACTGCTCTGTGTGACCTTGAGCAAGTGCACTTAACCTTCATATAACTCTGCCTCCTTACCTGGAAATTGGGAAGAACAAGAAAAACAGGTTGTATGCATAGCACTTGGCTCTATACCTGGAGTGCGAACACCAGCTATTTCAATAGTCATTTACATCATCACTATCCTGGAAGCAGGACATTGTACTGCCAAATGTCCTGGATTACTAGAGGTTTATTAAATCAGCCATCTTCCTATTACTCCAGCACACAAGACTCTGCTTAGAGTCCAGTAATAATACTATGATGAGCCCTGTACCTAGATCTGGGGAGTTAGTGCAGTGAGTGGAATCCTCTCCTAATAAAACCTATGTCAGACTAGCCACAGGATAGGAAGTTTTTGTTCTCTTATGATATTAGCTCCTACTTCCTGGTACCTTCTCTAGATAGGTGCTTTTGACATAGTGCACTGGACCCAGTCGGACACCTTCCAGACACTTTCACAGGTAAAGGAAATTAGCACTGAGTGACAGTAAGGAAGGTCCCAGGCCACATGAATAGCAGAGCTGCTGTCTGTACCCCCCTCCCCTTCCCACACCATGTCTATGAGGGAGGGAGCCAGAGTTCTCTGCCCTCATATGCCAGGGATCCAGCAAAAGCCTTCTAGGAGCACTTCTGGGGACATTTATCTGGGCTTTTTCAGGAATCACAGATGTCTAGCATCACAGATGCGCCAGATCTGAATGCCCCAGTCAGTGTATGAGAACTTTCCAGAGCACCCTCCCCAACCCTGCACCCACACAGCCCCCAGGAGACATCTGCCCCCACCAGCAGCCCTCCCTGTCACTGGACGGGCACTTACTAAAACATCTTCCCAGGCCAGGGGCAGGGTTCACACCTCTAATCCTAGCACTCCAGGAAGGCTCAGCAGGTGAATTGCTTGAGCTCAGAAGTTCCATATCAGCCTGAAAAAGAGTGAGACCCCCCTCTACTAAAACTAGAAAAATTAGCTGGGCGTTGTGGTGTGTACCTGTAGTCTTAGCTGCTCGGGAGGTTGAGACAAGATTGCTAGAACACAGGAGTTTGAGGTTGTTATGAGCCACGATGACACCTCAGCACTCTACCCAGGGTGACAGAATAAAACATAAATAAACAAATAAATAAATAGGGCTGTTTCCTGGAGAGATTCCTGCACAGCCCACCAGGCAGCTCTGCTTCTCACAGGCAGAGAGAATATTTATTTATATTCATTTATAAATATTAGTTGTCTATGTTTTGAGACTTTGGGAAAAAAAATAAGAAGAAGTTAACTGATGACTCCATACTGAACCTCAGAGTCAAAACATTCTATAATAGACATACTCTTATTTGATAAGGGAATGTCACTTTTTTGCATTTTTATTATTACTCAATAAAAAAGTAATTAATTAATTAAATTTAATAAAACATCTTCCCATACTTTGAGCTAAAAACTCCAGCCCACTACTTCTCCCCACTAGCCCAGGTTTGGACTCCTACGATGCAATGGAAATTGTGCTTTTTTGTGTAATATCCAGGTCACACCACCGTCCTGAGCAGCCAGCCCCCTGGCACTCTGTGCTTCACAAACTGCTGTAATTTGAGATTCCCTTTCTGTCACCCGCAGTACTTTTCCACATGCTCTCTGTCCTTACCTCTGTCCTTCGTCCTCCTCTGCCTCACACATGCCTGTGAGAAGCACAGCTGCCTGGTGGGCCGTGCAGGAATCTCTCCAGGAAACAGCCCTCTCTCTTTCCCCAGGGCCCATTAGTGACTGCAGGGTCAGGACTGGGTTTCTGGGGCTTCACCACCTTCTCATCCAAGTTTTATTTCAAGATTCCTGGCTCCCTTTTCTCTGAACTCTGAGAGGTCTGAGGAGCTTGTCTGCCCTGGCAGCCTTTTCCCTGCTCAGGGGGCTCCACAAATGGGCTTAATGGCGTAGCAGAGGCTCAGCTCTGCCCCAGACCTCTCTGCGGTTTCTTCAGGAGGGCCCTCTCTGCTGCCTTCACATTTTGCTTTTGTAACAGGCCCTACTCTCCTTCCACCAGCCCCCTCTTCAGTGCCTCTTAGCAGGGCAGCCCCGGTGAAGCCCTAACCCTCAGCCCCGCTAGTGCTCAGTCTCCCCCAGCCTGAGCCCCAGGCACGGAAAAAGCCCCCTGTGGAAAAAGCTGTGCAGAGAGCTCAGCAGACACAATCCATCCTCAGAAACCTACCTCAGCCCCTCCCACACTTAGGAACAGTAAGTTTAGCAGCTCTGGAGCATCCGCTGATGCCCCACTGGTGCTCACCTCATGGACCATGAGCTGGTCACGCCCCTTGCTGGACCCTCCTCGTCATGAGATAGTTGACCATCCTGGCCAGGTGGACCCAAGAGGAGGGAACAAAGCTCATCCTCTCACCTCTTGTTAAAAGGGACCAACACTCTCCAAGACACCCACCAGCACACACCCCTCCTGGGCTGTTTGACCAGAATTGGGTCACACTCTCCTTCCTAAAACAGTCTCTGGGAAGGTGAAAGGCATGGCCATGACCCCTGGACTGAGCAGACCCCACCAACCCAGGCCTGGAAGGAGTCCCGATCTTCAGAACATACAGGTGTCAGATATAAGACAGTGTCAGCTGCTGCTGGCTGGGATAAAGCAAGTGACTGCTGTGTGGCCAGCCAGAGCTTCCCAACCTGCGCAGAGAGAGATGGTTCCTAGAGGAGTTGGAGCTGCTGGGGCTGCTGGCACGCCCCCCCCCCACAGTGGCTCTGTCTGTGCCATGTAGTGTGTGCTGCTGAGACCCAAATACCACCATCTGGGAAGCAGGGTGTGTAGTGTCAGGACACATCAAACTTTGACAAGCTTGGAATTGATAGTTTGCTCATAAACACAGTCTGCTAACCCAAGAAAAAAATAAGTACAGCGTACATTTCTAAACTCAATCTTGAGGATGAGCAGAGAGGTTTTTAAATTCATTTAAGGGTAAAAAATACCCCCCCCAAAATATGATAGTCTTTATGGAAAGCCCTAATTCCTGATCAAGTGAGTTAATAAAATTGAAATAATTTTAATAGCAAAAAATATCTGCTCATTACATGAGGAAGCAGCATCATCAACAAGGAAAAAGCAAAACCAACTATTCCTGAGTTTTCCATTACTACACATGGTCCTCGACTTACATACCGTGTTCAACTAAATGATCTTCGATTTTACGTTGGTGCAAAAGCAATACATGTTCAGTAGAAACCAAACTTCACATCTTCAAATTTGGTCTTTTCCTGATTATAAAAGGGGCTTTTCTTTCCATAATTTTGCCCAGATGTAGGCTAATGTAAGTGTTCCGAGCGTGGCTAAGGGAGGCCAGGCTAGGCCAGGGAGTCTGACAGGTTAAAAATGCATTTTTAACTTACAGTGTTTTCAGCTTACAATGGTGTTTATCAGAATGTAACCCTGTCGTAAGTCAAGGATTGGTTTGGTTTTAGTTTTTTGCCTTATTTATTTGGATTTTTTTTTTTTTTTTGTCTATTCCACATGAGCAAAGGGTAAAATATTTCAGAAAAACACCCAGGAGGAAAACAAAATCTTGGTATCATTCAGTCCAGTATGTCAATTAGAAAGTTAAGAAACAGTGAAAGCCCACCATTGTCCAGTTTTGGCAGCCGGGTTCCTTGGCACAGCTCCGAGGACACTCATACTTTTGAGAACTACCAATCCAGCCAAAACCTCTCATTTATTTTCTTCAAAATTTACGAAGTCTCACAGATACCTTTGGGTTTCCCCAAGGTCACCCAGTTAATTATTGGCATAGCAATTTCCCTCCCAAAGAATCAAAGTAATTTCCCCATCCCATGTCAGAGATTTCTGTCAAGGATAAAGGCAAGCCTCTGGGTGGTATGGCCTGAGCTAAGAACGTCTGGGCAGAGTCCAAACCTGCCCCAGGCTGGAAAAGCTTCCTAATCCACCTATAGGCAGAAAAATGAAGCTTGGAACTCATTTTACAAGTTGTTTCTACTGGAGGCTTAAAGACACATCCCTCTCGGCCACATGCACACAGACAGAGCTCCAGGTGCACGGTTCCAGCTTGAGATGAACACCCCAGCACCCCTTCCCAGGGCGTGAGGTCCAGGGGTGACTTTCTAGGCACTGCCTGATCAGGAAGGGCCTGGGCTGGCTCCCTGGCTCCCTCCTCCCAGTCAGAAACAGTTAATTGCCAGCTCCAGGCCGCCTCCAGCCCAGCCCTCACCACCGATCTCAGGCAGCTGCGCCAGGCCAAGCGGCTCCAGGCCAGGCTGGAGCTGCAGAGTAGCAGGGTCATTCTTCCAAGGTAATGATTAAACCAAGTGCCTGGCAAGGGCACCGGCTGAGGAGCCGGGAAGGTGAGCCCTATTCACACCTCGGCCGGGCTGCAGTGGCCAGGACTGGTTTGGGAAGGCAGGGCCCCAGGCGGGGGGCCCCTAAGCTGGCAGCCACAGCCTCCTGCCTGCTCACGGTTGTCCGGGAGCATCCCAGGGCCAGAGCCTCTGCCACCTGCCCTGCTGGGACTCTGCCTTCAGCCCCATCACCATGAAGCTCCAGGGGTTCTGGACTGGGCTGGAATACACCTGCCGGCTGCTGGGCATCACCACTGCTGCAGGTAAGACCCACCTCCTGCTGCCACTCCCTGCACAGAGGCACAGCAGACAGAGCTGCCCAAGTGGTGGGAGGTGGCCGGGAGACAGCAGGCACAGGTGGAGACCTCTGTGCTTCAATTTTTTCCCAAGATCCCAGAAAACTGCTCTGCAGAGCAGCAGCAGGTGTAATGGGGTGGGCTTCAGGCCAGGAGCCAGGGGCCTGGTGCTGGATCTCCCAGGACTTTCAGAAGTCTCAGGGTTCACATCTATGAAATGAGTCAAGGGGCTCCGCCTCACCTCCTCGGAGGGCAGTTGTGAGGGGGACATGGGGTGAGGTGAAGGCAAATGTGGTACTCAGGTCCTCCCTTATACTGCAGTTATAAAAATGGTCAACTGAGCCCACCCTGCTCTACTCAAACCACAGTTCTACCCCAGGGAGTGAGAATTCCCAGTCACCAGCCAGCTCTGCCCTGGGGACAAGCTGAGGTAGCCTACATATGGAGGTAGCAGGGTCCCCTCCAAGCCATCCTGGGCCTCATTAACAGAAAACTCTGGAGGAACCCAGGCCCTGTCTGTGACCTGTCTACTGGACGGCACTGGGGGTTCAGGGCTAGAGATAGTTCCCTTTGCTGACTTATCTCTCTCATCCTGCTGGTCACGGGGCTTCCCAACTGGCCAGGAAGACAGAGAGTTAGATCAGAGGCGAGGGCCACAATCCTGAGCTCTGCCTGCCCACTCCGCTGAGCAGACCTGGGTCCTCCACAGGGCTGGTTCTGAAGTGAACAGGTAGTATTCTGAGCCCTTTGCCTTAGGCCCTATCATGTCTAGGTGACAAAGAAGAGATACACACTCCCTAACCACACCCTTTCCAGTCACTGGGGGAAAGCCTACTTGTGATTCTTGCTGAATAGGAGAGACTCAAGTTGTGCTGACTCCAGCCCCAGCCATCCTGTCACTTGGCCCATGTGTGACCTTGGAGGAACCACCTGGCCCTTAGGATGGTGGGCCTGTTGGCCAGGTATTTTGACAGATCAAGGATGTCAGGAACTGAGACTAAGCTAAGTGAAACTGAGGATGAAAACCTCTGGGCAGAAGCCCCCATGACACATTCCAGAGCTCAGGGGGGTGGGCGGGGGATCATTTGGGGAAGCACGTGGGTTCCCCACATGTTGGCCAGTAGGGTCTTTCAACATCTAGGCCATTAGTTAGAGCAGGAAGGCTGCTGGGTGGTCTAATCCCTCCCCACCCCATCCCACCCCACCCCCATTACATAATGGAGCACCTGAGCTCAAACAGGGATAGTGACCTTGCCCAAGGTCACACAGTAAGTCAAAGGGACAGCCGGTATGGAAACCTGGTCCCTCAATTTTCACAAAGGCTGGGGCTCTGGCCAAAGCCCTCCCTGCCTTCCATGGTAGGAAACCCTGCCTAGTGGGCACGAGGAAGGGGTCCAGAGCTGCTCTACAGAGCACTGAGTGGATGAGTTGGTGGAGGAACCAGCCCAACCTCTCTCAGACAATGATGTCACCTATGCATAAGGAAGTGGCTGCCAAGATCCCCAACAGCCCATCCTGGGAAGAAGGTCACCTCAAATATGTTTCTGGGTCTGGGCTTAGAGCCTTGTCTACCAGTCCTGACAAGGCCACCTTGCCCCTTCTAGCTCTTGGTTTCCAAGTACGTAAAATGCCAGAAATCCCAGTGTCTATCTCCCCAGCCCCGCTCCACCCAGACCAGAGGCTTGCCTCCTATTGAGAAGCTGTTTTAAGATGTTTTATCTATCCTTCTAATGGATTAGCCAAAGATAGTTTAAGAGTCTGATTTACCTCAACCAGCAGAAAAGTCGGTAGCTCTGCTCCCAACACACACACACACATTCATAATGCTCCTCTTAACCACATCCTTATCTCTGTGCAAAGAGCTGCTGTTAACGCATGGGATGGACCAGCCTCTTGGTTTTCACATAAGATCCAAGCTAAAAATAGGCCATGAGTTGCCTTCTAATGGCAAGACTTCCAAATGATCCTTCTGGGGCTTTCTAGAGTGCTGAGCATGTGTGGGAAGCAACGGAGAGGGGCTGTGGCACTCTCGGACAACCCTTGAATTTCTCCCACCATTGCTGAACTCCTGGCCTATTTCCAGTGTGTAAGATTTACACATTCCTTATTCACTTAAGCTTCTTTTTTGTTAAAATCCTCTGTTGAGAAATTCAGGCTTCATTTACAGGGGCACTGCTGCTGGGGAGGAAACAAGACTCAAAGCAGAGGCCCTTGCTTTGCAGAAACCCTGGTGAGGGGACCTACGGTAGCCCCTTATCCCCCTGCACGTAGGGCATGTAGGTTTTCCAGAAGGTAGGAAGGCCTGTGACCCAAGGGCGACCAGAGTGTCACCTGCAAGTACCAGGCAGTACCTAAGAGCCTTCTCCCTGGACCCCTGCAGACGGGATCAGTGGGTGGAGGAGGAGCTGTGGGAAATGCTGAGGGCACCAGGCCCAGGTGCCACCACCAGGAGGGCAGAGGCCCTGCACTGAGCTGCCTGCTCCTCCCCTCCTAGACCGCCTGATGAGCCTCCTTAGGATGTCGAGCAGCCCTATCTGCCATTGCTGCCCCATCCTAACATCCAGCCCGCACCATGCGGTTCCAAGCACAGCTCATCACCACTGTCAAATAGGATAAACAGGCCATGGGCAAACTGCACCCTGCCCAGGTGTTTCTAAAATTAGAAAATTCTGTCCCTTTGGTGCAGTAGTGTACTTCAGGTCATCACAGACCACTCCCTCCATTGTCCCACACTAGGCTCCTTTGCATCATCTCCCAGCCTGGGAATGCATCAGGCTGAATGTGTGTCCACGCCTGTGTTCATGTCTCTGCACACACACATGTGCCCTCTACGTGGCTCAGTTGCTGAGCTGTGGCATCAGGTGTCACCCGCAGAAGCAGACCCAAGTGGAAAACCGTGCACAGACCTGTGCAGTTGCCAGAATACCTGCCAGTTCATTCCTCAAGCAGGTTCTCCTATGTCCACCGAAGGGCACACTGAGCGAGAGACACGGGCCCCAGGCAGGCCGTGGACCACTCACTGGAAAGGGGACTTGGGACGTGGTTTTAAGTGAGATGGGAGCACAGGGGTCCAGGGCACTTCTCTTCCGTAAAATGAGAAAGGGTCTGTCCCCATCGCCATCTAGGAAGGCAGGGTTGGCCTCCCTTTGCACTTCAGCCGCCCTCTCACCCTTCATCCTCCAGGAACTCTCTGATAATCTCCTCACTGCTCCTCAGCCTGGCAGACAGCAGGAGGAGAATGGGAAGAGCCCTTTGCACAGGAGCCAGTGACTCCTCCTTGGGCTGTGCCCTTGCACACAGCCGGGCATGGCCTTCCCCACTGTCCCCAGGCACTTGGGCGAGGCTCCCAAGATTCCTCAGAGCACAGAAGCTAAGCTTGAAGCTTCTCAACACCAACACTTGAGGGCTTCATTTCACTTTTCCAGGCTCTGCTCGGGTAGTGATGGCCAGTGATAGGCATTCCCATTCGAGTGTTCACTGTGAGCCAAGCTCTGTGCTACATGTTTTAAATGCAGTATTTCCTAACTATCCTCTGAAACATCATCAAGCTCAGCCTTATAGCCATTGTACAGAGAGAGAAACCAAGGCTGATAGGATGAAGCAACTCACTCAAAGGCTCACAGACAGGAAGCAGGGAGGCGACTTTCCATTTGATGGCAGTCTCCTCCCGAGACCCCACTCCCGATCACTGTGCCCTCCACTTACATCAAGTTAGAGGGCATGTCTCTCCCTCCTTATCTTGACAACCCCAAGATGCAGGATACACAGAGGCTCCAGGAGGCCTGGAGCTGCCCGGCATGCACCCTAGTGCCCCTGCCCTCAGTTAGCCCTGACCATGCAGGAACTCAGGCAGGTGGGGTCATGGTGAGGACAGACACAGCCGCAGGAGCACGTAGTCAAGGACCACCAAATCTAAGAACACTGATATTCAACCTAGCTGCCTATTCTGTCCCAGCATGGTTGCCATGCATGCTTTAATTGGCACCACCAGGACACTCTCCAGCCAAAGCCACTCCAGGACACTCTCCAGAGACAGCCAGATCTGCAAACATTTCCAGAGAGAACTATCAGAGTGGGGCCTGGCATCTGTAAGCACAGAGAGGGGACGGGCAGATCCCTCGTGGTCCTTTCCTTCATGCTCAGACAGGCCTCTGTCTACTGGTTCTGTGGCCTCTGCCAGGCTACCTGAGCACGCTGAGCCCCAGTTTCTTCTTGTGTAAAAGGGAATTAAGCATTGGTAGGTATGTAGCACACAGCAGGGGGGTAAGGAAGGGCTCAGCAGAGCCCACAAGGACATAGGCGGATGGAGACTGAGCCACTTTCCAGCAAATCTGCCCGTTCTGGTGTGTTGTTTCTCACAAGTCAAGTGCTTGGGGTCAACCTAGAATCATTTAGGGGTTTTGTTTTGTTCCAGGTTTTTGACCCATTAACCTGCTTCTCTACGTGAGAGACACAGCCACATTCCCAGCAGCCCCAGTCCTCACCTCATACTGTTCAAAAGGGAGAACTTAATGATATAGATTAGGACAGAAGAAGCATTTAAAACCCAGGTGTTATCATCACTTTTTAAAAGATACAGCAAATGTATAGTTTGACCTTAGCCCGGCTCAAAGCTTTCAAGAGAATTAATGTTTCTGACACAACCATCTTGGTCTCTCCATGCTAATTTCCGCCCTCTTAAATGTATATCCCCATGACAACCTCCGGCCATTTGAGAAAGCTTCACACACTCCAGCATGTCTGCAAGTGACTTATTACCTAAGCGAGACCACATCGTGCTTCCAGATCTTCCAAGTGAATGATGACAGCTTTTTCCCTTACCAATACAATTGTCTCTGTGAGTAAACAAAATCTCCCTCCGCCTGTTCTTCCCACCTACCACTGAAAGGCAATAGGATTGGTTTGAGCACTTGTTTCTTTACTTTTCTGTGCCTGTATCTTCCTTCTAGATTTGAGATTAAAAATCTGGAATTCCAGTTAGAATTCATTCACTTGGCAAACATTTGCTGAGTTCCCAGTCTTGCAGTGTAGACACACGTATTAAGACTGCAGAGGCTGACCAGGGAGGCAACTAGCAAATGCACATTCAAGCACCAGGCAGGGCAGTGTAGTGTTTGGAGAGAGGGTCTGTGCTTCGCCCTACTGTGTATGATCCCAGGCACATCATCTAACCTCTTTGGATTTCAGTTACCTTATCTAGAAAATGGGGATTACCATTGTATCTGCCCTCTGGAGCTGTGAGGATTCAATGAAGCAATGATTAAAGCAGCAAACTGCCCGGTACATGGATCCTCACTCAGGCTCAGTGCAGGTTAATTTTGGAGGAACATGCAGGGCACAGAAACTGTGTACTACGTAGTAGGGGGATTTGCTCCTCTTGTGGGATGGAAAAAGAGGGAAGATCAGAGGAAAGGAGCAAAGCAGAGTATGACCAGAGAGGAAGAGGCGAGACTGTAAAGCCTTTATACAGGGGGACACTTTCCTTCACGTCTGAGCTTGGGCTGTTAAGGTCAGCCTACAGGAACTGGGTTATTTCTCCATCACAGCTAGTGAGCCAAGCAGAAGGAAGATGGCAACCCTGTTTTATTTTTCATCATCTGACAATTCTTTCAAGAATGCCCTTGAGACAATTCTGTTCTGTTTGGCCTCTTGGAAAGGGCTGTGAAGGAAAGGGACACAGTCAGACATAAGGCTGATGCTGTGAAGAAGGAACTCTGCCTTAAGCCAAGTCGAAGTCAAATTAAGAAGCATGGCGTGTGTGGCATGGATAGAAGGACAGTAACATGGTCATTGTCTTCTAGAAAGCTGCCCTGTGGAAGAGTGACCACATGTATTATCTTTGAATACCAAGAAAGAATAAAAAGCAAATACCTTGGGTACCCCTGACATCGAGACGTAGAAGAATTTGCTCACAGACAAATTCTATCAACATTTAAGAAAGAAATAACATCTATTCTACACACTCTTCTGGACATTTGAAAGAAGGGAACATTTCTCAACAGTCTATAAAATCAGTGCTTACATGGATACCCAAACTAGGCAAAGATATTATAAGAAAATAAAACTATAGACTAACAACCCTTCATCAGCATAGATGCAAAATAATTTAAAAGTATATTTATAGGATAATATACCATAATGAAGTGACATTTATCTCAGAAATGGAAGGTCGTTTTAATATTTGAAAAATCAATTGAGGGTGGCACCTGTGGCTGAAAGGAGTAGGGTGCCAGCCCCATATGCCAGAGGTGGTGGATTCAAACCTAGCCCTAGCCAAAAACTGCAAAAAAAAAAAAAAAGAAAGAAAGAAAGAAAGAAAAGAAAAGAAAAGAAAAATCAGTTGATGGAACTGACCATCTGCTGTGACTGAACCCAAATTCATATGTTGAAAACCTAACACCCAAGATGATGGTATTAGGGGATTAGATCATGAGAGCAGAGCCCTCATGAGTGGAATTAGTGCCCTTATGAAAAAAACCTTAGAGAGTTCCCTTGCCTCTTCTGGCCTGGGAGGTTGCAGTGAGAAGACAGGTGTCTATGAGGAAATAGGGCCTCAGCCACCAAATCTACTAGCACCTTGATCTTGGACTTCTCGGCCTCCAAATCTATAAGAAATAAATTCAAGCTATATATAGGCCACCCAGTCTTGGATATTTTGTTACAGCAGCTCAAGTGAACTAAGACACTATGTTAACAAAGTAAACAAGAAAAGCCATGTTATCATTTATTTAGGTGATAAATAACAGAGAAACATTATGACAAATGATGAAACCTATTAGCAAACTAGTAACAAAAGGAAATCTCTTCAGCCTAAATAAGACATCTACATCATCTAAAAAGAAAGCATACACCTACTTACAAGTAAAAGACCAAATGTCTTTCTCCTAAGGTTGGGAAGAAGACAAGTATTCCACTCTGGAGGTTCTAATCAGTGCAAGAATGCAAGAAAGAGGAACAAAATGCATGTAGATTGGCAAGAAATACTAAACACTATTCACAGAGGACATCACTGTCTGCAGAAAATCTGACGGAAGCCACCTAAAAACCTACTAGAGCTAATAAAGGGATTTGCAAGTCTGCAGAAGACAAGATCAATAGACAGCAATCAACTGTATTTCCATACACCAGCGACAATTAGAAAATGAAATTCTTTTTAAATAACATCAGTAATATGAAATACTTAATGATAAATCTGACAAAAGATGTTGAAAAGAAAGCATGTGTACTAGGAACTAGAATGCATTACTGAGAGTAAAGAAGAATTAAATAAATGGGACCTTGTTCCTCAGTCCAAAGGCTCAATATTGTC
>NW_003852500.1:7320179-7345615 GCF_000181295.1 Otolemur garnettii
GGATCACAGACCTAAATGTAAAACTTAATACTACAAAACTTCTAAACAATAAGACAAGAACTCAGGTATGGGGTAGATGAAGATTTCTTAAACACATTAACAAAAGTTCAATCCATAAAAGAATTCATAAGCTGGACATCATCGAACTTTAAAATTTCTCTTTAGAATATAATGTTAAGACAATAAAAAGACAGCCAGCAAAAGAGATATGATGACAAATGAGCGCATGAAAATGTGTTTCACATCATTAGTCATTAGAGAAATGCAAATCAAAACCACCTGGAGATAATATTGCATACATATTAAATGGTTACAATTTTAAAAGTCAACATACCACGTGTTGAACTATTAGCAAGAATATGAAACTCTCATGCTATGAGATTGTAAAAATAGAATAATCACTTTGGAAACAGTTTGGCAGTTTCTTAAAAAGTTCAACATCCACCTGCCATACACTCCTGGGAGAGAAAACACATGTCCATACAAACTTTGCAAATGAATGTCATAGCAGCTTAATTTGTAAAATCCAAAAACTAGAAACAATCCAAGTGCCCATGGAAAGGTGAGTTATAAACAAACTGCATACAATGTAGTACTATTCAGCAATAGAAAGGCATGAAATATTGTTATACGCTATAACACAGGGTGAGTCTGGAAACAATTGTGCTGGGTAAAATAGCCAAAAAATTAAGTACATACTATATTATTCCATTTATTTAAACTGCTGGAAAATACAAATTATATCTGTAGTGACAAGAAGCAGATTAGCACCCAGGGGTAGGCACAGGTTGGGAAGGTAAAATTACAATGATGAGGTACAAAGAAATTTGAGGGATGATGGAGATGTTTATTTTCTTGATTGTAGAGATCAGAGGCCCTCAAACTTTTTAAACAGGGGGCCAGTTCACTGTCCCTCAGACCGTTGGAGGGTTGAACTGTGGGCCCCAGGACAAGTCAGCTGCTAAGCAAGACAGGCAGTGGCGGCAAAAACACCCAGCAGGCCGGATAAATGCCCAAGGTAGGCCGCATGTGGCCCATGGGCCATAGTTTGAGGACACCTGGTAGAGATGGTTTCATGAGCATAGACACATGTCAATGCTTATCAAATTGCACTTTCAATATATGTAGTTAGTTACATGTCAATTATCCCTCACAAATCTCTCTTGAAGTGGGTTAACTGTGCTAAAATAATACTGTGAAACAACTGCAAAACACTAGTGGCTTACAGCAATAATCTCTTAGAGTCACACATGCAGGTGAGTAGGCTAGGCAGTTCCGCTAGCATTTTCTGGGTGTGTTCCTCCAAGTGGGGATCTGGTGGCTGTTGGCTTGGCTAGGCTGGCCTTGGCTGGGATGATAAGGGAGACTCTGCCCCTGTGTCTCTCCTGCCCAGGCGTAAGCTCACGGAGGAGGCAGAGGCACCAGAGGGCAGACCAGTTCTTGAGTCCAGTTCATGGCTAAGCTTGAGTCCAGTGACATTCCTGAGCCCAGATTCAGGAGGTGAGAAACAGACTTTTCCCTAAGTCAAGGGGCTGTGAAGTCACATAATGAAAGGACTGGATACCCAGGAGAGAGAAGGTTTGGGGGTGTCATTGCTATCTACCACAGGGACTTCTACAGGGTCAAAAAATAAATAAATAAGACCTCTTGGCTGTTCTGCTTTAGTCTACGGCTCATGTTTACAAAACCTAGTAGAGATGGGTGGACTCTTTTACCTTTGAGTAATTTTCCCCAAACAAGCTTATGAGAGCATTAGAGTGTGGTGAGTGCCACACTCTATTGAATGTCCAGAAATTTCTATCATGAAATCTTTTCTAACACTATCGCTGAACCCTGGCTTATATGTGTCAGTTGAACTGATCTCAACAAGCAGGTAAAACTCCGTGCCATGCTTAGTAGTACCTGCCACCACTTCTGAGTTAAGAGGATTGTGGCTACTACCTTATCATTGCAGTGAATTTGCATCAACTAGTTCCAACTAGCTAGAGGTGGTACGAATCTAGCTCTTCACCTCTGCAAGCAGCTGTGAGCACTTCTGAGCCATCCTCAGGTATTGACATCAGCTCACAGCGTCTTTACCTGAGGTATCTGAGATGTTCTTGGAGATCCCGAAACCAGTGGGCAAATAAAATGAGGAGAAGCAACAAATACCACACAGTGCACTGGGAGGCTGCCTTCAGCAAACTCCAACTCAACCCCTGCAGCCAGAACAGACAAGCAACAGTCGACCATGAGGCCACCGTGAGGCAAAAGCAGCACCAGCCTGAGGCCAGAGGGTATCCCCTCATCAGGCAGCACCGCAAACAGCCACAGCCTCAGGAACACGCTGGCCTGAGCCTCTCTGGGTCCCTAGCAGGGTTGCAGAGCGTATTACACAAGCGATGTTGAGACAGGTGGGAGGAAGGGTCACCTGCATCACAGCTAGACCTTGAGAAGTGACCGAGACAGAAAAATCAATGAACAGCATCAGTGCAAAGGGAAGAGCTCTTTGACCACAATAACAATGTGTGTTAATGGAAGCAGAGGATGAGAATAAACCCTCTCCTTCCCCTCGAGAATACTGACGGGAACAGTCTGCCTCTTAGAACAGGTCTACTAGCCATCGGCTATGTTTGCACAACACTCAATCATTTACTGAGACTGGACAGACTGAACACCACCGTTATGCATGTTTTTATTATCCTTGTTTTCCAGAAGATGATGCAGACCCGAGTTTAGGCTTTCCTGAGGACCCAGGACTCAGCTTTTCTGTTGCAAACCTCATGTTCTTTCTGCTACAACGCAGCCCTGCCCTAGCTTTCACCCACCCTCCCTGGGAGAGCAGAGTTTCATGCCTTGCCCATGGCCTCTTGGCCCAGGATCCCAGCTAAGCCTTGACTAGAACAAATTGCTCAGGAAGGCAATTCAGAAGCAAGCCTTGCCCTCTGGAAAAAGAAAGTGCTTATATTGAGGCTGGACCCAGCTCAGATAGGAGGGACAGAGACTGGAAGGGAAGAGACCCCAGGCTGAGAGAGGACAGGCTTGCCTGTGAATGGCTCCATCCAGGTGCAATGCAGGGAGTGGGACAGAGGTGTGGGCGGGCTGTACTGGGGTGGGAGGGTCAGCATGAGGTGCTTCTGTTGGGCAAGGCCAAAGGTGGCTGGGGAGACTGAAGTGCAGATGACAAAAAAGGACAGAAGGACTCAATGGTCTGATGACAACATGCAGGAGCACTGGGCAGCACCCCAGCATCCTCTGTCTGCAGTGGACGGACAGCATGGCAGGATAGAGGTAGTTCTGGGGGCAATCCTTTGTTGTAATGGGGCTCGAATTGTGGGGGCAGCAGGCAATGTCCCATCATTCGTCTTCACTACAGAAGGTCAGCTCCTCTGTCTGGGGGCCCAGCTCAAGGGAAACACCCCAGGGTCATTTCCTAGAATGAGTAGCTGATGCCTGCTGGCCAGTTTCAGGCTTGACTAGAGCCCTGTGAAGCCAGAGTTTCAGACAGACCAGCCAGGCTGCCCCGTGAGAAGCCAGAAGGCCAGCATGCAGGCCTAATTTCATAAGTAGCTACAAGTCCTCAAACCCTGGGCCACCTAAGTGTCTGAGGTACCAGGACCACAGCTACTCATTCTCAGGGCCAGGAAAGGGCCTACCCCACCCCTGTAAGGCCCCGGAACTGAGTGTCACCTCAAACTTTGACCATCACCTTAATTTTACAAATAGGAACCTATTAATTTTATATTGAGCATCTCCCTAATTTTACATTGAGCACCTCTTTATTTTAAGGCACATACCCCTTGCCTACCCCAGGTCCCACCCAGACTCCTAGGAGCCTGCGCCTCTAATGCTGTGCAGACACTGGGCCTGGGGACAGGTGATGCAGGCCTAGGAGCCTGGGTGTTAGCTTCCTGACAACCAAGCTAAGAACTGAGAGAGGAGACCAGAGACCCATGTGGTCTTGGAGGAATGCTCACTCCTGAAGAGTCAGAATAAGGCTCAGGTCTCGTGGCTGCTCTCACTCGCGTGGCTGAGGTGGCTTATCTGGTGCTTTGGCTCTGACTGTTTCCTAAGTTCATCCATTTCTGGGACCTTGCCCAGCCCTGGAAGCTACAAGAGACACACCAGAGTCAAGGTTTCCCTCCTTTCCTGTGCATGGAGGCACAATTCCAGACTGTACCATCTCCCCAGCTTCACTCCGCCTTCCTCCTCCTTGAAGCCCTCCGTGGTTCCCATGCAGAATAGAGACACCCTCGTCCTGTTCCCAGAGCACTAGGGCTGTTTCCACCCTCAACATCCTCCATTTGTGGGGATAGACTTCCCAGGCTTCAGCGAGTATTTACTTTGCAAGCATGTGCCTTCCTGAGGCCTCACACAGAGGACACACTGGGAATGAGGGTCTGTGACTGCAGGAGACCACTGGAATGAACTGCCCTGGCAGGGGAGATTCCAGCCATGGCTGCTCCTGACTGTAAAAGAATGCTCTGCCCAGAATGAGGGCTCCTTGCCAGGTGCCTAGGGTGAAGGACAGGTGGACTGTCTCCACTCTAACCCACAGCTTGCAGCAGTAAAGAGGTGGCCTCCTGCCTTTGGGCTGATGTAGATATTACACAGCTGGTTGGAGAGAGGGCACAGGGATGACATCGCTCCACATGGCCACTTCTGTGCCCATGGAGGCCCTAAGGAAATGTCCTCCCCACATGCATCGTTCTCACCCCAGTCCTCCCCCAACCCCTGCCTGGGGCCTCAGGACTACTGGGAATTGAACCCACATCCTAGCTTCTCATGGCCCTTGACTGCTTGTGTACCACCAGCAAGATGCTCCATCCCCAGGAGACTTGTTTGCATGTTCCCATGAGTTATAGGGTTGACGGTTCCCACCTCAGGGCATGTGCAGATTAAATTGCAGGCAGAGGGCCTACTATGGTGCATGGCATGTGGTGGCACCTTGTTAAAAAGCAGCAGGGTTGGCACAGCCAGGGAGCTTCCAAACCAGATGCCTCTGGCTACCTGTGACCAGCCCACACCTCTGCCCTCCACTGCCCAGAAAAAGCCAAAAATCCAACAGGCAATGATGGGGCATGCCCTGTGCTTTTTTACTTGGGAAGCCTCATTTTCTGGGCCCCCGGTCAGAGACCATGTTGCCTCCTCCCAGGCCCCTGCGCCAAGTGCCCTGCTGTGAGACAGGAGGACAGGGCCACCTGAGCCACACTGTCAGGAGCCGTAGCCAGAGCTTCAAGCCAAGGCCAACAAAAAGACTAGCAGGTGCCAGTGAGCCAGGAGAGGGGAGGCCAGGAGCACCCAGAACTGGGCTCTGTCCCTTAGCCACTGCCAAGTGTTGCCAAAGTCTCTGAACCCCTCCACCTGGGGTCAGGGAGCTTCCTGAAATAGCAGTCTGAACATGGCTGTCTGCTGCTTCAGAACACCCAACGCCCCCCTTCCCCCAGCCCACAATCACCTCAAGCCACACACACTGCCCACCTCACTGTGCCCCTGCTCCAGAGACAGGCTCTTGCCTCCATGACTTGCTGCTATGGGAGTCCTCTTCCTGAAATGCCTGGACACTTGCACATGTCCATTTTCTGCCTACCTTGCTGGTCTAGCTGGGTTTAATCATTTTTGTGTCTTCTTTCCCAATAGGCCCAGGAAGGGCCCCTTGTTTATCTGACCCCAGAGCTCTTAGGCGAGGACCCCTCCCCTGCCTGTACAGCGTGGCTTGCTGTCCTCACTGTGGGCACTTTGTTCAGTTCAAATGCATCTCCCCTGCTGGACCAAGCACACCCAAATCTGACCTAATGCCTAACTGCAGCCCACCTTGGGCCTGACCCCAAATCACCCCAACAAGACACCACAGAAGAGCAGATGGCCTCATCATAGGAAGAGCTGCCAGGAGCATACCAAGGAGTGTGTGTGTGCAGCTCCCAGCAGACACAGCCTGAGCCTGAGACCACAGACAAACCGTGTGGGTGACAGGAAGGACATCATGCCTCCAGGAATATGAACCCTGGAACTGAAGGGTCAATCAAAAGGAGGCAGCCCCAAGGCCGGGTGTGGTGGCTCACACCTGTAATCCCAGCACTCTGGGAAGCCAAGGCTTGGAGATTGCTTGAGCCCAGGAGTTCAAGACCAGCCTGAGCCAGAGCAAGATCCTGTGTCTAAAAATAGCTAGGTGCTGTAGTCCCAGCTACTTGGGAGGCTAAGACAAGAGGATCACTTGAGCCCAACAGTTGGAGCTATGAGGCCACAACACTCCTACCAAGGATGACAAAGTGAAACTCTGTCTCAATAAATAAGTAAATAAATAAAGGAGGTGGCCCCTTGGCCCAGGTGTCAAAGAGCCTTATATCCTCCCATAGGAACCCCAGTGGATCTCCTGAAGCTGTACCTGGGCTGAGGATGTGTACTCCTCACTCCCTACACTCTCCTCCTCCATCCAAAGGGCACCCTCTGTCCCCAGGCAGAGAATCTGCTCAGCTGGGGTTGGGAGCAAGCTTTGTAGAGAGTGACCCCACTCCCCTTGTGCACAGTGGCTGGCTGGAAGCTGGGAAGCTGGCAGGGCAGAGGTCAGGCAGGGGTAGTGGTTGGAGGGACTGAGGAGCCACACTTTTGCACTGGCTACCTGACATCTATCGGGCAAAAAGCTGTGTGTTCCAGCCTTGTTACTATCTCTAATCAGAGCAATGACTCTGAGATATAACTTATTCTGCCCTTTCTATAGATGAGAAAACCCAACTTGGATGGGTTAAGTACTCTCCAGTTTACTCAGGAAATAACACGCAGAACTGGAATTCCAACTCACCTCTTGGTTCCCTATTGCAGTTACCTTGATTTTTTAATACAAACCAATGCTGCCTCTGCAGTGGTCTTCCAGTGACCCCCTGACTGCTGATCCCTCATCTCAGTCTAAAATGTACAAAACCGAAGGCATCAAAATAGCTCTCCATATCCCAAATGGCTGTGAATCAGGCGAAGGCGTTCAGTTCCCAAAACTCTTCTCTGCCATCTGCTGGTCATTTATCACAGAACCTCTCCGACTACCCCACCTTCCCTGGAAGTGCACAGCCCTGAGCATCAGCCCTGAGCCCAAGATCCTTCCCCAGGCTGAGGCAGGCTGGACCCTTGTACCAAAAAACTAATGAGTGATTCATTGAGCACCCGTGATGTGCTTGCCATCAATTAGTTCACTGAGTCCTCATAACATCTACCTGCAGGAGGTATATTGGTGAAAACGAAGCTTAGCTATTAACCGGCAAATGTGAGATCTGAGCTAGGCATCCGTGGTTTGTTCCTTGGTTGGTTGGACTTATATGCTCTGTGCCTCAGTTTCCTAATGTAAAATGGGAGTAACAATAGTACCTTAGCATGAGATTGCTACAATGATTAAAGACGTTAATAAATCCTAAGTGCTGAGAACAGAACAGAATACATAGTGAAAACAAAATAAATGGCCATTTGCCAGCACTACAGACACACAACACACACACAGTCATACACCTCACAATCACACACATAAATTCCCACATTTGCAAATAGGCACACTCACATGCCCACTCACACACACATACACACATCTGCACACCCACACTGGCAGACAGTGGGTGCCAGCAAACTGTACTTCCAGGAGCCAAGAGTCTCAGCCTGGTCTCTGGGTCCTCACTTTTAGCTTGTGCCCTACACAAGGTTGTGAGTGAGATACACAAGGTCACTGAATCTCATTCTCCTTCTCTGTAAAGTGGAGAGGACAGGACTTCCTGTGCTACGGGGTTGCTATGAGGAGCAGGCTGTATGTGTGAGCATCATGTGTAAGCTCTACAGTGTCCTGCAAGGCTGGTCTCCACTTGGGCTGACCCAGCATGGCCAGCCCTCACCCAAGGCAAGCCAGCATGCCAGAGCACCCGAGCCTCCCTCCACCTCTCAGGAAACAGAACCACCTCCCTCCCGGCCTAGATCGGAGCACACTGCTCCCTTTTCCCCAAGTATTCCCACCGTCTCCTGGAATGAGGAGGAGAGATGCTGGTGGCTTCACTGAGGCAGCATTTCAGCAGTGGAGTTCCCTTCAGCTTGGAGCACCCAGGAAAGCAGCCCTCTTGAGCAGCAGCAACAAAGCCATGACCTCACACAGGCTGCCAAGGCTGACAGCCCAGCCAGCGATCTTGGGCTGTCTGGGAGGGAGTCAGGGTGAAGCCACACTCCAGCACACAGCAGGGTGAGTCATCAGAGCCAGAGAGAGAAATGCAGGGTGCCCAGGGGTGTGACCAGTCAAGGGCAGAAAGGGGCCATCAGTGGGCTGATGCACTGCCCATGGGATGCTTCCATCCCTACTGGACAGGGCCCCAGCTGTGCTGCTGGAGGGAACCCCTGGGAGGAAAGCACCCAGAGCCAGAAATTCTGGAGAGGCAAGTCTGAGACTAAATTCACCCTGAGCAAATGGAATGTTGATACTAACTGCCAAGAAAGGGCAGGAGGGGAGCCCAGGAGGAGCAGCATCTCCGGCTTGAGTGAAACCCCAGGGGTTAATCAGCACTTGGTCCAAAGCAGGGAGCCTGGAGTGCCAGATGCAGCAGCAAGGGAAGCAGAAGCCACGACCTGGGCGAGGGGACTGGCCAGGGCAGGGCTCCCTGTGGCCGAGCACTGTAGCCAGACACACAGCACACAGTGGCTTGGACCACCACACGGGGAGGATCACAGACATGGAACTGAGGGGCTAGTGACATGTTAGTGTGGGCAGCCCCTAGGGGCACTAAGGGTGGATGCATGGCCAGTGGCAGAGGAGGCAGCACCTATGCTCTGGGGAGGGGGGATCAGAAGCCCTCTGGGGCTCTGCCTGGGGTTTCCAGGGACAAATCCAAGAGATTTCCAGCTCTCTTGCACCTTCCCAGCCACAGCTACCTATGGCATGAGGAGAAGAATCCATCCTGGTTCTGAGTCCTCAGGGAGAAGGCTCACTCCATAGCCCAGGATCCTTCAGCAGGACAGTGCTATGGTGTGGAGCACCAGGCCCACTGTGCCATCTCCTCTTGGTCTTTAGTGTTGATCGGCGTGGGAACTGAGACCTTCCTCCAGGGGCAATTCAAAAGCCTGGCTTTCTATCTGCTGTGAGTATGTGTGCGTGGGCCCCTCCCTTCCTGTAAGTTCTGCTCCAACTCACCCTCCATCTGTCCACTTAGTCTAACCCAGAGCAGCCCCCTCCCAATTATTCCATCCTATCCTGGAAATGGAAAATATCAAAGAGGCTTCTAGGATAGCTCCTGATTTGGGCAAACCATCCCATAAGCCAATCAATTATCCTTAAATTCATCCATACATACACCCACCCACCTATCCATTAACTCAACCACTCACTAATTCATACACACACACACACACACACACACACCCATTCACCTACCCATCCAATCATCCATTCATCCATCCATCTATCCATTAACTCAAACACTCACTCACCTACCCACCCATCCATCCATTCACCCACCCATGCCTTCACCCACCTATCCAATCATCCATCCACCTATCCATCCATACATCTCTTCAATCATTTCCTTATTTGGCAAACATCAACCAAGCTCTTGTTTTCGAAAGAGGGGAATTGGGTCGAGGGAATACATACTTAAGCTTCTATACATGCCAAACACAGTTAAATGTCTCATTTACACTTTGTTATTTAACTCACACCACCATGGGAGAAGTGCACATTGGCCTAGTATATGGGAGAGGAAATTACAGACAGCTGACAGGGAGGCTGCTGTCCACCCACATCACTGGAGCAGCAGGGCCAAATTGCACCCAAGCCCCTTTCATTCCCCAGGCGCTGTCCTTTCTTCACCACTACCTCAGTCTGCAAACACATTCTGGAGGAAAAGAGATCACCTAGCAATGGACTGAGAGGATGAGGAGGGACACAGCGTCCCTGCAGCCCCAACCTGAGGGGCTACCAGTAGTTTCTTCCAAGAAGCCTGTGTGTTTCAGCCCCCCAGGTGCTGACAGGCTTACTGAGCTGAGAAGTTGTGGGTAACAGTTGGTGATAGTTGGTCCAGGTCTGTCCCAGAGCTGTTCCCCGGCTCTCCCTCCTCAGCCTCCACCTCCACCCTTGTCACAGTGGCTGGCCTGTGGCTACCTGTCCATCCCACCCTTCCCCTTTCTGCTCGCGTAAGGCAGGCTCTTTTCTAGGCTTGGTGGCTCCCAGCCTTGGGCTTCCCTCCCAAGCCTATTCCCAACCTAGACACACAGAGCTTTGCAACAACTCCCAGCAGCTCCCACCACCTCCAGTCCACACCATGCCATCAGAGTCACTGCCTTATTTCTCACCATCATTTGCACCTGGGGGCTTCTCACACTTTCACAAACACACCTTGCCCATTCCACTGAGCACCCAAGTACCTCCCATCCAAATTAGCATTCTCGAAGCTGAATGCTCCCTTCCCACCATTCCACCCTGGGAAGCTGCCCAGAGCTTGGAGCCCCTGCTGGCTGGAAGTGACTTCACTTTGCTCTGAATGCCCTCTGTGTCTTATTGACTCTGTCCCTGGCCACAGAAGCAGGCAGGCCTTCATCCTCTGTAGTATGGGCCTAAATTTCAGGTCAGGTCCATGGCAGGTGAATGCAAACTGCTTTACCCATCTGGTCACTGGGTGGTCCAGTCCAGCCTCAGGTCCTCTTCCCCTCACTTTGAACTAGTTTCTGTTTTCTGCCTATGCCCTTCTCTCTAACCACGGCAGGACCAGCACCCGTGGCCTGCCCCATCTGTCCCTATCAGCCATTCACTAGCACCGGACAGGAAGTCTAAATGGGTCACTTTATTTCTCATGGTTTAATTTTTCCCTCTGTCCCTGGGTATAGAAAAAGGCAATGCTGATTATTGCACAAAGCATGTGCTTTTGTGTGTATCTTAGACACACAGGTTCTATACTCTACATGCTGGGTCGTAATCTTACCCCTGCTACTAATCAGCTGTGTCACCATAGGCAAGAAGTTTAACTTCTCTGTGCCTCAGTTTTCTCATCTATAAACTGAGGGTAATTATAGTACTTGTAATAAAATTTTTGCAAGGACTAAAGAAGTTGATATTTGTAAAGCCATTACAATGGTGCTTGACCCACAGTGATCAGTTTATAAATGTCAGTTATTATTATTATAAAACTGAAGGACAAGCACTAGGCAGACTCTGGGAGGCATAGAGAGTCAGAGAAAGTTCAGATCAAGTCCTAAATGGTCACAAAGAGGGAGAGAGAGACGATAACTAGGATTTATATAATTTCTACGCCAATTCTGGTCCTAAAGCCTTGACAAATATCAACTCACTTAATTCTTATAATAATTTTACTACTGAAGCACTGTAACTACCTTCAGTTTACAGACGAGGCAACTAAGGCATGGAGTGGCCTAGCTTTGTACCTGTGGTCACATAGCTGATTAGTAGCCATGGCAACATGGTGTCTCTGAGCCACCTTCCCATACAGCAGCAGCTACTCTCACTCATTCACTGCCATGTACATTTATGGAGCACTGAACAGTAAGCCCAACCCAGGCGGGGCCTGGGATACACGGAGGGAATGCACAGATGGGTAACCCTGGTCATATCATGGAGAAGCAACAGGTCACAGACAGACTTGAGAGGGAAGAGGGAGGCCCTTCAAAGTGGAGTAGCTTGTGCAAAAGCCCTGTGGCACCTGATAGTTTCTCATGTAGGGAGAGAAATATGAAGGTTTCTGAATGGCTTTAAAACACGTACTGAGAAATTTCACTGTATTAGCCATGGAGACTCTCCACAAACATACCTATAAGCCTCATTTCCAAAGGTTCTGATATGCAAACTCTAGGGGTAACCCAGGAACCTATTTTACATATTCCCCAGCAAATTCTAACTGGAGAGTTCCTGGACCACGATGGAAGCATTCTGGGTCAGGAGGAGCATGATGGAATTCAAGGGTCAGAGGAGCCCTCGGCAGTCAGGTGTGACAAAGTGAAGGAGCAGGAGACAGGCCAGGGTCAGGGAGACCCAGGGGAGTGGTGCAGGGGTCTGGCAGCAGGGCTGAACCCAGGTGATGCCAGAAGGCCAGAGAGAATAGCCATGGTTCCAAAGGAAATTAAGAGGTACAATCAGCAGTCCTAGTGACTATTTGAATGATGGGAAAAGAGGTGAAAGGAAGAGCGAGGAACAGATCCAGCATAAAGGCAGTGTGTGTTGGGCCTGTGACCAGCAGATAGAAAGACGTGCCTGTCAGTGTCCACACAGGGGGCCAGGGTGCAGCCCATCCCCTTGCTGCCTGCAACTTCCTCCTCACCGGTCTCTGAGCCCCAGATCTCACCTCCTCCACCACGTGGCCTGGCCCAGGACCATCCCTAGTGAGGGAGATCTGAGGGACACTTTTAGATCAAAATAGCCCAATCAGTCTGCAGGCCACAGATGCTCAGGAGGCCCAGGTGTTGCGAGAAGACAACCCTTGAGATAGTGAAGGGAGGGTCAGAAGCGCCAGCCTCCCTCACCTGTCTCCACCTATAGGTTCACAGGAGCCGCCGTCTCTGTATGCGAAGGGGCGTACTTTGTGGCTCAGCTGCTGGCCATCTGCTTCCAGTAAGTAGCCTCCAGAGAGGCCCCTCCAGCACTGCCACCCCACTCCCAGATACCCCAGATGCCTCTGCCCAAGAGGCCATGACTGGGGGATGTCCTGCTCTTATAGTTACCATGACAGGTTCCCCTCCACTGTACAGCAAGCCCCAGCCTAGAGGTGGACTCAGGCCCATGTGGCTCAGTCACCTGTCCCCTGTTTCTAGCCAAGGGAGTTGGCTGAGCCACTCACCCAGGGTCTGCTCCTGCCCAGAATCCCCCGGGAAAGGCCAGCAATCCTTGTCGTCAGTTCCTAGAAATGACCAGTCTCTGGGCACCTGTGTCCACACTTCCCGCCATGGAGTGAGGACCCTGTACAAGGCCCAGCTTAGAGTGAGCCAAGTGGGGTTTGGGAACTGACTCTGCCTCTTACTATAACCAGGGACAAGTCAGGGGCCACACTCCCATTTGCGGGGAGGAGTGCAGACTTTAGGATCCGGTGGCCATGTGGCCATGGAGTCCCCTCTGCTGTCCAGCCGATGGTCAGTATGTGAAAGCTGTCATGAGTGGCAGAGAGAGAGCTTGGCCTTAAATCCAGCTGTCCAAGCAGCTTGCAAGGCCACTGGCTGCCTCTCAGGCTCGCCAGCCCTAAGATAATAACCTTTCTGGGGGCTTCCCCTTTCTGCTAACTTTCACTGCCAAGGGGTCCTTGAAACTTCCCTGGGGGTGGGGCTAAGGCAAGGGAGGAAAGGACTCTGAATGTGAAGGGGAATTTTACACACGCAGGATGCCAACACACAGGATGACCACCATGGGGCAGGAGTGAGCTATAGCAGCCCAGGCCTTTGCATGTGGGAGGAATCTATCCCTGTCCACAGCCTCTGCTCTAGGCCAGTTCAGAGGATGAAAAATATGAATCTAAAGGCAGGCATCTTCCTCCTTTGAAATCTGGAGGCAGTGCCACTGAAGAAACTTTCTCAACATCAGACACCTACCAAGGCCATGTGTGTTCCCTGTGTATAGTGAGGGAAAAAGCCCTTCTGAACCAATGCTGTCCCAATGCCTAGGCAAGGCTCAGGGAGCAGGTCACTGTTAGATTCCAGCCTGTTCACCTACCTGGCCAGGCCCCTTAGTGCAGTGCACTACCTGCATAACTGTCCAGGTGGGTGGCTCCCACACACCTTCCCTACTTCTCTGTGGACTTCCCAGTGGGCCCTGGGCCTTCCTCTCTCCTCCTCACAGCCCCTTGTAGCATACTGAGAGCATTTGCCTCCCACTCTCCTTGACCAGATAAACAGGGCTAGCAGTCTTTCAGAAAAATTGTGGACCCTCTAGAGGGACTCAGAGGAACTGACAAACCACGGAACCTATAGTAAGGGCCCCAGGGGCCCTCCAGGACTCTAACCACTGCAAGGTGTTCAGCCAGGGGGCTTTGCAGAGAACAACCACAACAGGGCTAGGGCCCTGCCCTTCCCCTCCCCTGCCCCCACCAGCCTCCCATGTGGCTGGAGCTCTCCTAGGCTGTGTCCTGCTAACCCTGGACTTCCATCCCACAGGTGTGAGCCGGGGTCCCTGGCAGACAGAGCAAGGGAGAAGGCCCACTGGCTGGGCTGCTTCCAGAAGTTCCTGGCCTACATGCTACTGTCCGTGGCCTGCTTCCTCCACCCTGTCCTGGTCTGGCACGTGACCATCCCAGGTAGGAACGTGGGGCAGGGTGGGGGCAGGGTAGTCAGGCATGTGCCCCCCACAGCTGGTGGGCTCTGAGTCCTGCTCTCCCCAGTGCCTACCCATTCAAGGCCCCAACTTCTGAGCCAGGTTTGGTGGGCACCCCATGGTGCCCCCAAAGACTTCCCAACATCGTCTCCAGTTTCCACTCTACCTGGTGCACCTACTAGTCAGCCCAGTTTGGGCTGCAGAAACCAGGATTCACTGCTCCCACCCTTTTGTTTTTGTCCATGATCTTTTCTGCTATTTCCTATCTATTAAACTTGTGACCCTCATCATGAACCCATCTAAAACACAGAGAAGCTGACGCTCCAGGGAGACTATGCTGAAAAGCAGAGCTGCCATCCTTCCTGCCATATTTTTCCCTGTGCCTGTCTTAGCCTCTCTAGGCAGACTCCTGAAAAGACTCAGCACTGACCAGACCAGAACAAGGCACAGCCCCTCGCTGCTCAGACAGGGAAACCCACACAGGAGGCTCTGGCTCTGGGAGGCACCCACAGTCACTTTTCCACTTGCAGGGAAAAGCTCCCAGGAAAAGCTCTGGGCAGGGCTGAGCTCCCAGCAGACTGAGAGCAGAGCTCAGGACTGGGAGGCACTGTCCATGAGGGAACCCCGAGGGAGACCAACATAAAGCCAGCCCGACCCAAAGAGATTTGCATTTTCTTCTGAGTTACTGGGTGACGGTTGGGAAGGCTGAAATAAAAGGGGATCTCCCTGCCAATTTCTGGGAATGAAAGGAAGCCCAGTTTAGCAGTCAGGACCCAATATCCAAAATAGCGTCCAGGCCGCTGAAGGCAGGACGGGTCTAGTCCAAAGTTCTGTCCTGGGGTAAAGACTAAGCCTGGGGATGGGGATCCAGGTGGGCTGTAGCAGGGCCACTGTCGACAAAATGGCCTTGGGCTGAGGGAACAGAGAGGGCCATTGAGGACCAGATGGAGTCCTGCCTTGATTTCCAAACTGGGCCCAGCTGCTCGGCTCCACAGCACTGGCCCTACTTGCATCCTTCTGCTGGGGTCCAGCCTCCCCCTTGAGTCATTATGGAATGCAAGGACATGCAAAGTGTAAGGACTGGAGCCACAGAGGCCTGAACATGACCACACAGCCCTGGGATGCGAGGACCATAGGCCCACACAGCCTCTTGTTTTCTGCACACGTCCAGCACTCTGACCTCCCCCTCTCTTCCAGGCTCCATGCTCATCGTCACTGGCCTGGCCTACTTCCTGCTAAGCAAGCGGAAGAAGAGGAAAGCTGCCCCCGAGGTGCTGGGCCCCCCGGAGCAGTACACAGACCCCTCCGGCAGCGCCACGAGTACCACAGGCTCTGGGGACACTGAGCAAACCTACACCTTTCACGGGGCCCTCAAGGAGGGGCCCAGCTCCCTCTTCATCCACATGAAGAGCATCCTGAAGGGGGCCAAGAAGCCCAGCCCCCTGCAGGCCCCAGAAGCCCTGATGGAGCTGAGTCTAGAGCCAGCTGACTCCCTGGCCAGGAAGAAGCAGGTGCACTTTGAAGACAACGTGGTCCGAATCATCCCATCCCTCACAGAAGGCCTGGACGAGGGGGACAGTGAGCCAGAGGAGACCATGTCCGACACAGCCCCCATCATCCCTCGCACCCAGGCCCCACTTCACCTGTCTTCTTTCATGACCACTGACCTATTCTGAGCTGCTCCCTCCGGCCTGGGAATTCTCACTGCAGAGACCAGTGATCCTGCCTGGAGTTTCCTGATGTCCTCGGGCCCTCCAGGGAGCTCAGGGTCTTCAGAGGTCAGCTCCTTACAGGGTGACCAGACATCCTTGAGGTACCTGGCCTCTGGGGCCACTGGAAGGTGTAATAGCCCCAGGGTTGGCAGACACCCCGAGGGAGGCACAAAAAAGGCACGCACCAATGGGAAGAGCCCCGCTCCTCCCTCCTGAGCCACCTGTGGGGAATCCCTGTTTTTCCCAAAGAGAACATCACTCCCACTTCACACAGGCTGCAGGTCCCACTGCTTCCGCCCCAAAAGGGACAGAGCCTCTGGGCTTCCCTTACTTCTGCTTTGGGGTTCAGCACTCAGCAAGGACCCTATGGTCCACCCATCTCTGATGCCACAACACAGCTCTGAAGGCCCAGAGATGCATCAGCTATTTCAGCACCTCAAAGGCTAGACATGGCCACGGTCCTGATATTGTTCACAGAGGGGATGGGAGGCTGCAAACCCTCAGGGAGGGAGCTGCCCGGCCGTGGGCCACATTCTCTGCGTGCTCTGGGGCTGGGGCTGACCAGCGGGAGTTACAGGGCTGCTCAGGGCAACAATGCCGCTTCTGTGCTCACTACCAGAGAGCCAGGCCAGACGAGCACAGATCTGGGGTGGCGGGGTCCCTGCATCCCCACCACATGGGCCTGTCCAAGATTCCAAGTTGATGATGCAAAGTGACATACCGAAAGCCTGTGACAATCTTCGGCCATAAATGCCAGAACACCGGAAGCAGTGAGTGCCCACTGTGTGCAGGACCAGAGGCAGTGACTCAAAGGGTCACAAACCACAGAGCAGTGGCCCCGGCATGCTTAGGTGCCTGCCGAAGAATAGGTGTAAATATATGTTTGTTCAAAGTGGGAGGGAAGAAGCACTAGGCAGAGGAAAGGGCTGCAGGCAAGTTCTCTGCTGTGGGGCTGCAGAAGCGACAATTAACCAGAAGGAACAAAGAAATAGGAATCAGATCTTCTCTGTGAAAGGATTTGCAATATAGTTTCTGCTTTTAAAAAAGTGACCTTTGGTCTGTGAGACTGTCACTGGGAAGAGCAGATGCTATTCCATGTAGGCAGCTGCAGGGGATGGGCAATCAGAAGGAAGGGTCCTGCCGCTCCCCAGGCCGAGGGAGCAAGCCGATGCCAGGGCTCCAGGGAAGGAGCTCAGACCATACTCTTTCTTCACACTTTAGAGGAGAGAGTTGTGTCTGTTCTCAGACACTCTTCGACCTCCTTCACAAGTTATTTTTCAAAGGCATGGAAATAATGGCCAGCCAGAAGTTGGTATCAGTCTGGGACCTAAATCCAGCAGGTGTTCTCAGCAAGCAGAGCTTTGCCTGCAAGAACCCAGAGCTTCTCTCAAAGCAAATGATGACAAATGGCTACCAAGTTCATTCCTGTAAGCCCTCAAAGGTGAGAGCTGTAGAGCTGTTCTGTAGCTGCCACTGAGGCAGGACCTCAGGATATGACAGTCCACAGTCAGAGAAGAGTGAACAATGGGAACAGGTGGGCAGGGACCATGTCCCATTTCTGACAGGCTGGGAGCCAGGAGAAGGGGAATGTGATGGCCACTGATACCCACACGGCACTAATGCGACCAGCCTCAGGGAGCTGGATGTTCCTGAGCTTCAGAGCAGCTCCATCCTCGGAACCCCAAGCCAGCAGAGCTGGATGGCCAGGCCACAAGAGGCAAACCTGAGAGTGTGGTGTCAGAGCTGTCAGATCCTGTTTAATAAACACTCCGTACAGCTACGTGCTAGAGTGTTATTTGTGGAAGGATGTATCTCAGAGGTGAGGGTGCTTTGGGAGTTCTTCTGATAAACTGCAGATGATTCTGACACATCTGGGCTTCCTGGTGACATCACCAGTTAAGGGAGAGTCTGCTGGTGCGCAGCATCAGAGGACAATGATGATCTTACCCAGGTTGGAAAAGTAAACCTCTCAAACACTCTTCCTGCTATCAAAAATAAAAAAGGCTGGAATGAGATCATTAAATAGACCTGAACCTTCACCATCAGAGGGCCACACAGGGAAGTAGCACCACCTTATAAGCAGATAAGCACATGTCTGCAACTACACCCTTATCCATAGTATCCCAGCACAGCAGATGGAATCCTCATCCTTGCAGAAAAACCAAGACCACAAGGGCTGACCCTGTCACAGCCCACCTCACTCAGCAGAAAGCAGAGCAGACATGCTGCAGACACAGGAGGGAGCATCTGGGCATAGGTGGAGCACCAGGCTGTTCACTCTGCCACAGGCATGATGCTGGTGAACCTTGGCTAAGCCCCTTCACACCTCTGGTTCAGGATCCCCTATCACGTGGGAATTACGGCAATGATGCCACAAGATAAGGGGAAAGTGGTTTTCAGATGACAAATCACAAGTTATTACAAGTGCACCTCATCCCTATTACTGCAGATGCCTGGCCACGAGGAAACGCCACCTGAGTTGTGTTAGGGCAAGGTCAGGCTGGTCCAAGAGTTCCTTTCTCGACCTGAGCCTGGCGGATCCATCCCCCAACCTAGACGAAAACCATAATGGACCCTACAGTCACAAGAAGCCACACCCTGGGAGTCATACAGTGTATCCTCTCCCTCTGTCCCATCAGCTCTAAGTTGGTTTTCTATATTTAGTTTTCTTATATATCTTTATTGTAATATAATTCCTATGAGGTCAGATAGCCCGAAAAAGTGCCACCTATCCCACTGCTGAATATCACTATGGTCACCTTTGAAGTGCTCCCCTTGGGGAGCTGTACACGGACATCAGTGCCTAGTCCACCCTTCAAAGCAATTTTGGAACTCTTTTTCTGAAACAGCAATCAGAGCTGTCCTCATATAAGGTCTGACAATTAAGTTCATGCATTCATCCTAGAAGAAGTGGTACATAGCTCATTGCTGACCATCACTATGGTCGCCGGATGGCCAAGGGGAGGAAGGAGTCCTTGGAAGGTGATCATAGTAACATTCACCAATGAGGGATGCAGCACTTCATCCAGGGTGAGTTCGCAAACTTAATTACCAGAACTTGCATACCATAAAATGCACCAATTCAAAGCATACGGCTAAATTGTTTTTAGTATATTCATAATCTAATTTCATCACAATCTAAGTTCACATTTTCATTACCTCAAAAAAGAAACTCAGCCCAGTACCCAAGACCAGTCATGCCCCACCTCCCATCCCCTTCCCTAAGCAACCACCAACCTACTTTCTGTCTTGGTATATATGTTCCTATTCTAGGCATTTCATACAAATGGGATCATATAAATGGGGTCTCTTGTGACTTTGTTCATTTAGCATGCTATGAAGTTCATCCATGTTGTAGCATACATCTTTATTTCATTTCTTTCCGGGCTGAGTAATCTCCCTTTGTATGGAAATGCTACCTTGTGTTTATCCATTCATCCATTGATGACTTTGGAGGTGTTTCCACTTCATGCCTATAATGAATAATGCTGCTGCAAACATTGTGTACACACTTTTGCATTAACGCATGTCCTCATTTCTCTTGAGTGTACGCCTAGGGGTGGAAATTCTGGGTCATGTGGCAACTCTGTGTTTTACTTCTCGAGGAACTTCCAAGCTGTTTTCCAAAGGAACTTCACTATTTTACATTCCCATCAGTTTCTTCATTTCCTTGCCAACACTTACTATTGTCAATCTTTTTTATTATCTTCATTTACCCATTGTGGTTTTCATTTATTTCTCAACTGACTGGTTGAGCATTTTTTGCATAATTATTGGCCTTTGAATATCTTATGTGATAAGTGTCTATTCAAATACTTTGCCTGTTTTTTAATTGTGTTATTTGTCTTTGTTGTTTTGAGTTGTAAGAGTTGTTAATATATTCTGAGTACTAGACCCTTATAAGATACATGTTTCGCAAATATTTTTTTCCATTCTGTGAGTTCATTTTCTTGATAGTATCCTTTAAAGCCTAAAAAATTTAATTTTGGTAAATCTGATTTTACTTTTTTTTTCTTTTGTTGCTTGTTCTTCTGTGGTTGAAGCTAAGAAATCATTGCACGGCCAAAGGTCATGAAGATTCATTCTTATACATTTTTAAGCATTTTGTAATTTTAGCTTTTACACTTAGATCCATGATTAATTTTGAGATAATCTGTATGTGTACTGTAAGGTGGACTCTAACTTAATTATTTTACACATGGACATCCAGTTGTTACAGCATTTGTCCAACCACTAGACATTTCATTTGTTAAATCAAATTGTCTTGACATCTTTGCCAAAAGTTAACAAGCCATAAATGCATTTATTTTTAAACTTGCAACTCTTGTTCCATTGATTTGTTTATCCTTATGCCATTGCCACACTGTTTTGAATACTGTAGCTTTGTAGTAAGTTTTGAAACCAGGAAGTCTAAGCCCTAGCCTCAAATTTGTTCTTCTTTTTAAAGATAATTTTGGCTATCCAGGGTCCTTTGCACATCCATTATGAATTTTAGGATCATTTTGTCAATATCTGGGGGAAAAAATAAGCTGAGATATTAATAGGGATTTATTTGCTTTGACTGTAAGTAATTTAGAGGAGTATTTCATCTTAATAATATTGAGTCTTTCTGGTCTGGGAATATGGGATGTCTTTCCATTTATTTAGATCTTCTTGAATTTCTTTCAACAATGTTTTGTAATTTCCAGTGGTGCAAGTCTCAAACTTCTTTTATTGAAATTATTCTTAAGTGTTTTATTCTTTTGCACATCTTCAAAAATGGAATTGTTTTCTTAATTTCAATTCCAGATGCCAGTATGCAGAAATATGATAATTTTTTCTGTATCTCATACTTTGTAAACTTGCTGAGCTAATTTATTAGTACAGTAATTTTTAATAAATACTTTAACATGATCTACATATACTATCATGTCATCTGCAAATATGAAGAGTTTTACTTCTTTCTGTCCAACCGGAAACTTTTTATCTTTTTTTTTCCTTCTCACGTCTGGCTAAAGCCTCCAGTACAATATTAAAAAAGTGCCAAGAGCAGTCATCCTTGTCTTGTTCCTGATCAGTCCTTCACCATTTAGTATTATTTTAGTGATGGAGTTTTTGTAGATGTCCTTTATGGGTTGAGGAAGTTTCCTTCTTTTTTAGTTTTTTTTTTAATTTTTTTTAAGCCTACAGCAGGAAGTTTCCTTCTAATTCCAGTTTGTTGAATGTTTTTATCATGAAACAGTATTGGATTTTGTCAACTGATTTTTCTGCAGCTATTGAGATGATCATGCACTTTTTGTTCTTTATTCTATCAATAAGTATATTACATTAATTGATTCTCAGATATTTAAGCAATCTGAATTCCTGGAATAAATTCTACTTGTTCATGGTATATAATCCTTTTGTATATTGCTGGATTATGTCTTCTCTGTTGATATATATTGTTGAGAATTTTTGTGTCTCTATTTATAAGGGTATTGGTCTGTAGTTTGTTTATTCTTGTGATGTCTTTGTCTTTTTTTATTTTTTTTGAGACAGAGTCTCACTTTGTCACCCCCAGTAAAGTGCTGTGGCATCACAGCTCACAGCAACCTCAAACCCTTGGGCTCAAGCAATGCCCTTGCCTCAGCCTCCCAAGTAGCTGGTATTACAGGCACCCACCACAACACCCAGCTATTTTTAGAGACAGGGTCTCCTTCTAGCTCAGAACTGGTCTCAAACCCATGAGCTCAGGCAATCCACCCTCCGTGACCTCCCAGAGTGCTGGGATTACAGGCATGAGCTACTGCACCCAGCCTGATGTCTTTGTCTTATTTTGGCATCGAGGCAATACTGACTTCATAGAATGTGTTAGAAAATGTTCCCTTTTCTTCTATTCTTTGAGAGTTTGCAAAGGACTGATATCAATTCTTCTTCACATTTTGGTAGAATTCACCAGTGAGCTATTTGAGCCTGAGCCTAATTCAAACTCTTCACTAGATATAGATCTTCAGATCAAAAAAAAAAAAAATTCTCCTGTGAATCAGTTTCTCTAGTTGGTGTCTCTGTAAGAATTTGTCTATTTCCTCTAAGTTATTAAATTTGTTGGCATTATATTATTCCCTTATAAACTCTTTTTTTCCATGAGAGTAGTAATCATGTCCCCTATTTTTATTCCCAATTTTAGTAATTTGAGCATTCTCTCTTATGGCTTAGTCAGCTTAGCTAGAGTTTTGTCAATTTTGTTGGTCTTTCCAAAGAACCAACTTTTGGTTTCATTTATTTTCTCTATTGTTACTATATTCTCTATTTATTTCTGTTCTAATCTTTGTTCTTTCCTTCCTTCTACTTACTTTGCATTTAGTTTACTCTTCTTGTTTCAACTATTTACAACTATTAATTTCTCTCTTATCACTGTTCTGATATATTTCATACGTTATTTTTTTTCCCATTAATCTCAAATTATGCTTTAGTTTCCCTTGTGATTTTTTTCTTTAACCCACTGGTTATTTAGGAGTGTATAATTTACACATTTACTTCAATATCATTGTAGATGAAGAACATATTTGGTTTAATTTCAATCCTTTTAAATATATTAAGTTTGTCTCACGGAAATGTTCCATATGCTCTTAGCAGAACATGCATTCTGTTGTTGATGAAGTGCTCTATGGAAGTCTGTCAGGCCTAAGTAGTTCATAGTGTTGGTCAAGTCTTCTATATCCTTGTTCATCATCTATGCAGTTGTTCTCTCCAGTATTCAAAGTGAGGTTTATTGAAGTCTCTAACTATTATTGTTAACTCATCTGTTTCTCCCTTCAGTTTCCTTAGTTTTGCTCCACATGTTAGGTTACATGTAACATGTATACTTATGTTACATGTACACTGATACATTGGCTTTTTATCATTATGAAATGTTCCTCCTTAGTAACATATTTTTTGCTTTAAAGTTGGTTTTTGTCTGATAGCATGGTAGCCACTTCAGCTCTCTGATAACTGCTATATTTTTTTAATTGATCCACTGTAATTGGACATATTCATTGTAATTTGATGTTCAATAGGGGTAGTAAGTGTATCCAACTATCCATTGGATGGTTAGTGTAGCTATTCAATCAGGGTAGTTAGTGTATACATCACCTCATCCATTTACCATTTCTGTATAGTGAGAACATTCAAAAGCCTCTCTTCTAACAATCTCGTAATATGCAATATCTTACTATTAATCATACTCACCCTACTTTGCATTATTTATTAAAATATTTGTTTTATCCCTTTTCTCTCTTCTCCTTCTGATATTCTCATTACGCGAATGCTGTTGTGCTTAATTATGTCCCTCATTAGTCTGAGGCTGTGTTCATTTTTTTCATTCTTTTTTCCTCTGTTGTTCACACTGCATAATCTGTATCAATTTATCTTCAAATTTGCTGATTCTTTTCTCTGCTACCTCAGATCTACTGTCAAGTGAATTATTAATTAACTTATTTTACTTCTCAAATCTAGAATTTCCAGTTGGTTCTTTAAAGAAAACAATTTCTATCTCTTTACTGATATTCTGTGGTAAGACCTCATCATACTTTTCTTCATTTCATTAAACACAGTTTCTGTTAGTTATTTGAACACATTTATAGTAGCTACTTTGCAGTCTCTGTCAGCTAAGTCCAGCCTTGGGCCTCCTCAAAACACGCGTGCATTTCCTGCTTTTTATTCCCCATGTATCACATTTTGTTGTTTCTTTTCACATCTCAAAAATATTTGTTAACAACCAGACATTTTAAATAATATCTGGTAGCCTGTCTGATCTCTTGTAATTGTCCGTTTATTCACCTGACTTGGCTGGCTGGCCTAATTCAATGAAGTCAATCAATTTTTCCCTATTATTCAGCCTCTGATGTCCCTGCTTACATTTTTTTTTCCTTGTTTTTAATCTTTTAGCCTGGTTATCGAGGAGTTTCTTCTGGTCACCATAAGCCACTTATTGATTGGCCCCTTTGACCAGATAGATACTTACCTTTTATCATTGGTGGGGGGAGGAATTTACACTTGTCCCCATATTCAGCTAAGGACTATTAGTTTGGATGTTCTGTCTCTGTTCACTCCTGAGAGGGCACAACCTTGAGCGCACCAAACTGTGTGCCAAGTTTCCGGGTTTGTGACTTTCCTTTTATGCCTGGCTTTTTGGAAGTCTCCCCTGGTCCAGTATTCGGTCAGAGGATGTGCTCAAGCCCCGTGTGCCAGTGAGGCATCTACCTGTTGATGGATCTGTGAGCAGATTGGGAAGTTTGTGGGTCTTCCCCACATCCTTCTCTGATTGCTCCTGTGTGGTGAGCCTAAAACTGGACTGGCACAAAGACTTCCCACCCCCAGACCTGATTGTGATCCCAAAAGGACTTTTCTTGCCTATATCTTTTTCTAGCTCTCTGTTGAACTTCTGGTTGTCCTGCCCTTTTGGTTTCCGCTGTCAGTGCCACGGAGTCATGAGCACACTTTTGGTTACTCTTCACCAAGCTCTTCATTGCTCTCAGTAACTCCCTGATGCATTCCCTGCTGGGCCTCCTGTTCTGAATGAAGCCACACCCCTGGGGCAGAGCTAAGAGCTCATCATGCTTACCATCTGCTTTTTCCCAGAGCAGAACCTCTGTAGCACTGCACAGGAGCTGGGGGTGGGGACGATCCTGTTTCCCCAGAGTGACAGCTCTGTTCCACAAGCAGATACTGAGGGGAGTAGCCCATGGCACTCTCGATTGCCCCTCCCAGGGTGGAACCTCTGCCCTGGGAGTGAGTTGGGCTGAGGCAACCCTGAGACTCAGCCAGCTGCTCCTGGAGCAGAGCTTCCACGGTTAGGCAAGGGGGCTCTGTAGGGGAAAGGAGCTTCAGTCATCTTGGCTGTGCCTTTCTAGAGGAGTGCTTCTGCAACACAGGGCAAAGAGGGATGAGAAAATATTAGCATATTGCTCCTCCCAGAGTGAAGTGATAGCCTAGGCTGGAAGCCAAGGAAAGAGAGGAGGTTTGTCTGTGGCTGCACCTGCCCAGGGCAAAGCACCCATGGCAGGCAGAGTTTCCACATGTCGGAGGGGAGGTGGGGTCAGGGAACAGGCATGCTTCAAATGCTATAGACTCCCTGTCACTGTTCCTACCAAGATTTAGCAGATTTTCTTCAGTGGATGTTTCTGCATTTGCTATGTGCCCTTAGGACAACCACTGGAGATTTAAAATAATTAATATTTATAGTTTTCTCTAGTTAAATAGTTGTTTTTCTGCAAAAAAGTGTCCTAGACTCGAGCCCTATGTCTGCTCTTCACCAGCTACGTGGCCAGAGCTTATGGTAACTAACTCCACTGATCCTCTGATCCCGCAACCTCCATTTGTAAAAAGGGAACAGTAATAATCCCAACCTCCAAGAAAGAGTGGGGATTAGATATGATGATTTAAGTGTTTACAGGGTCCTCTTGGCCTTTAAATGCTCCTTGCTTGGGACGTGGGTGCCTACAGCTACTCTGGGACCATTTGCTCCCTCCTCCGTCAACTCTTCTGGA
>NW_003852500.1:7345743-7349853 GCF_000181295.1 Otolemur garnettii
AAAGGAAACACACCCTTTGGTATGTCCAAATGGGAAAACCTCTTGCCCTGTCCCCTGTGCTCACAAAATGTCATGCTTCTCTGCCAGCTGATCAGTCATTCAGCTGTCATGTGCTGCTCAAAGCCCTGGGCTCAGCTGCTGGCCTACTGGTGGATGGTCAGCTGTTTGTTCACCTAGAGAGGAGAGGAAAGGATAATGTTCTTGGAGACAAAGTAGGCCTGTCCCTGTTGGGTGCAATTGGGCCCTCTCGGGGGACCTGCCTGGCTGGCTGAACATCTTGCCATTATCGGAGAAGAAGGAAGAACAAAGTCATGATCTGTGCACAGAAGAAGAGAGAAATTTCAATAAGCCAAATTGCAGTAAGTGGAGTGTTATGCCCTGGGTTTCACGTTATGACAAAAGTTAAGCAGCTGCATGCAGAAAAAAAATGGCATGCTAGATGTGCGGTCCCACTTGGCTCTGTTCATGTGTAACCTGAAGGATGAAGCCATCCCAGAGAGTCCTGCCAGCTCCAGCTTCAGGAGTGCCCACACTGCAGAGCAAGCCCAAAGAAAATCCAGCACTCAATCTAAAGATATGCTGGGCAATTAGTTTTACAGCATACGCTTCTAGAAAATTTGCATAATTACTTAAGACAGCAGGGGAAGTGGGGAGCCTATTGGGGAAGATGCAAAAGCCCTTCTGAGGGAATGTTTACCACTTTGTGAATATGGAAACCTCTGCGAGTCTCAAATTAAAGTTCCCTTTAAAGAACAGACAGTGAGCAAAGGGAATAGGTCATGCTTTGATAATTCATTTGTTCCTACATAGCTGCTGCCATATGAAGCTGCACATGGCCCAGAGGGGGTGAGGGTGTCACCAGCCCACTATCACTTCAGTTTCCAGCTTCCAGGAAACTGGGTGAGATATTTGTGGCCCCCAGTCTTGGGTTCCTCTTTCCAGGGTGAAACATGTTCCTTTCTTTTAAACCAGCAGCACCACCATAAACTTAAGAGAATACACCACTAAGGACAAGAGTCACTTTAACTCAGCAAACATTTATTAAGCACCTACTGTGTGTACCAGCCACCACACAAGGAGCTAGGGTTGACAGGATGACTCCAGCACACTCTCCAATCCCACAGCCAGGCCACATGAGGCAGACACAGTGCCCCCCATAATACTGCAAAATTTTTACTGCCATGAGAGACAAATTGAGCAAAGGAAAATCTAGGAAGGTGGTGGCCCCTGTGGCTCAAAGGGGTAGGGCGCCGGCCCCATATGCCGGAGGTGTCGGGTTCAAACCCAGCCCTGGCCAAAAACTGCAAAAAAAAGAAAAAAAGAAAAGAACATCTAGGAAGGTAGATTTCAGTTAAGCCTCAAAAATAGGACTACACTCTTATCAGGGACCTCATCATCTATCTTGCAACAAGCAGAACATGCCCAAATCTATCAAAGTCTAAAACAGGCAGATATATTTTCCATCCACGACAAAGAATGTAAGGCAAAGAGCCACATCAACAATGACAACAGTAACAACTGAGAGCCCTGAGCCCTGAGTGTATTCAGTCTTTGCAGGTTCCATTGCTCTGGTCCCCAGAGCCTGTGAGGCCAGGTTTGTTACAATCCCACTTTATAGATGGGAATCCATAGCACAGACAATTGGGTATCGTACACCCTGGCACACAGCTGAGAACAGTAGATCCTGTATTTATTCAGGGCTCCAGAGCACAGTTTCTCAATGCTGTCGGGAGACCAAAGCCTGGGAATGGCTGCAGACCTCTCCTGCCCAATCACCTGGGCCCTTCCTCTGGGCTCTTTAAATGAAGAGGACTTTACCCAGGTGACTCTGAGGTCCTGACTTCATCAGTTATAGCAAACACCAGAGACTAGGGAGGCAGGGGGACTTGAACAAGAACAAATATTCCTTTTTTACATTTCTAGAGGTTCAAAGAGTAGATCAGAGTGTCTGTATGGTCAGGTTCTGGTGAGGGTCTGTTTCCTGGTTCACAGACAGCCACTTCTTTGCTGTATCCCCACACTGGGAAAATAGATCAATTGTTCTATTTCTCTTCTTAAAGAAGCACTAATCCAAAAAAAAAAAAAAAGAAGAAGAAGAAGAAGAAGCACTAATTCTATTCATGAGGGTTTCCCCCAAATGACTCAATCACCTTCTGAAAGCCCTTCCTCCTAATACCATCACACTGCGAATTAGAGCTTCCACACATGAATTTAGCAGGGACACAATTCGCTCAACAGATCTCTGTGGACTAGGTCATCTGGGCCTGTAATTTTTTTAGGTCGAGCTCAGGGTTAGAGGTAAGGGGTCAATACTGATGGAGAGAAAGAAAAGAGTGATAATAGGGAGGGGTAAATGAAGGGAGAGAATGGGGCGCACCAACTCAGATAGAGCAAGGCAACCAAAATGCTCCTCGCTTTGGGGACATGCAGTGCTGCCCACTCCATGTCCCCTTCATGTGCCTATGCCCACAGGCCATTTCTATACTGAGCAGCCACACCCAGCACACACAGACCAGGGGGAGCCTAGGCTCTCCCGGCTCTTGGCCTGATCTGGGCTGTGCCTGCCATCTCTTTCAGGGACCTGGCACCCTTTGGATTTCTCATGCCAGGACTCTGCCACCTCTGAGCCCAGAACAAGAATCACAGGCTCAGCACTTTCTCCCTTTCCCCATGCAGGTAAGGAGTGGCCAGGAAAATGTCACCTTAATGCTTAGGAACATAGCACAAACATCCTGGGTACCCCACTGGTTCCCTTCAGGGGCCCAAGTCTCCTGCTCACTCTGCTACAATGCCAGGGACTTACAGAGAAGGTCAGCAGAGAAAACCCTGCAGGCACTCGGCATCCTAAGACCACTAGCTCCCTGAGCCCAGAGCTCACAGGCCACTTCCCCCAACTCCCAGCAGCTGGTAGGGGCCTTTCTGGCCTTAGGCCCAGATGCCACTCTCCATTTCTCTATGGGCAATTTCAGTTCCCATTTCTCTGGCTTGGGTGGCTCCCTGTGCTCCTGGTCTCCCTACCTCTCTCAAGCCCAGTCCTCTCCCAGCTACCCAGAGCTTCACTCCTCATGCACCGTGCTCACCCAGACCTCCGTCTCTTTAGTCTGTTTCCTCCACACCCCTTCAGACCTAGCTCACAGAGAGTGACCTTGACCCCAGGAACAGACCCCTGTCTGCTAGGGCTCTTCAGGGTTGTTACAGGCATTGCTGGGCTTCCTCCCAGTGTTGCTGCCCATCCCCTGCTTGCTGGGAGAACTGGAACTTTCATGGCTCATCACCCTTCCTCCTCTTAGCCAGACGTGCATTTCACTGGGCCAGTCATGGTGGGTCCGGCCTCAGCAGGGTGCCCACACCCCAGTTCTGGCCAGTGGGAAGTGAGGGGACATGAACAGGAGGAAAGTTTCCTTTCTTCAATACTAAAAGGGGCCTCACTGAAGCACACACTTCCTCCTTTTCCACTGAATGTGGCCATGTCTGCAGGGAAATAGAAGAATCATTTGCAAATACCAAGGGGGACTGAACCAATATGCCAAAGAAGGCAGAGAACAAAGATAGAAAGAACTAGGGTCCTTGAAGATGACCCACAACAATGAATTAACCATCCCAACCTGGAAATACCCATTCCCTGGGATTTTTATTATGTGAGATAATAAAATCTCATTCATTTGGGTTTTTTATTCCTCGCAGCTAAAAGCATTCTAACCCCATGTAGTTTATCCACTTCCTTCATCAGATTTGGCAGAGAGAAAAGGTCTGATGTCACCACGAACTCTTCCTTTACCTGTGGATCAAATCAGACCCTCTGCCTATTTTTGTACATAAAGTTTTATTGGAACATAGCCACACTCATTTATTTACATATTTTCCATGGCTTCTGTTGCTTAAACAGTTGCAAGAGAGTTTTAGGTGTGGCCTGAAAATATGAAAGTGTTTATTTTCTTGCCTTCTACAGAAAACGCTTGGCAGTCTCTAACATAGACTCATTCAAACAACAGAGAAGCAAAAGTTTCTCAGATATTGCCATTAGTTATACAGGTACATTAAAACATGAAATCCTAGGGGAAAAAAGAGGTGCTTTTATATGTTGAATAGTCTCGGAAACGCCCAGGCATC
>NW_003852500.1:7349920-7365363 GCF_000181295.1 Otolemur garnettii
CTACTAATTGAGATTGCTAAATTTATGTATCAACGTGGCTAGCCCCTGGTGCCCAGTTGTTTGGTAACACACAGTCTACATGTTAATGAGAAGGAGTTTTTGTAGATGAGGTTAAAATATAAATGAGTACTCTTTGAGTAATGAAGATTACCTGCCATCATGTGCCTCATCTAATTAGTTTAAGACCCTAACTGCAAAGATTGAAGTTTCCTAGAGAAGTAGAAATTCTGCCCCCAAACTGCAGTACAGAAACCCTGCCTGAGTTTCCAGTGTGCTGGCCTGCAGTTTGCAGACTCAGCACTACAATGTCAACTCGTAGCTCAATCTCCAGCCTGCTAGGGCCTGTCTGAAAGATTTAGGACTTGCCAGCTCCCAAATCACGTGATAACATGAGGCAATTAGTCCCTAAAATCTATCTATCATCTATCATCTCTATCTCTCAATCCCAGTAGAAGATACGAATGTATGATTCCCTGTGGGTACTGTTTCCCTGGTGAACCCTAACACACAGGTCGTTCTAATTCTCCCCCCATCATAAGGCCAATAGCTCATCTGTTGTACTAATTAGAGGAGAGAGAGAGAGAGAGAGAGTTTTCAAGGTCAGAACCAGAAATGAGTTCCAAATGGAGATAAAACTTAAGTTTAGCAAGTTTATGGCTCTCTCCTGCTCTAAACACACAGGGCCTTATTTCACAGTTACAAAGACTGGGAAGGCAACTTGGGCATGGACAGCCCCCACCAAACCAGGGGCTTAACAGAGGTGGCTTTGATGGTAGCCTGGGAGGTGAGATCAATTCAACTGTAGCATCTTTTAAACACTAGGTCAACAGGTCAAGCCTGGCTAGCTGTGGACCAACGTGCCCCTCACCCCTTGAGGAATGTTTTACATTCCTTGGAAGCTACAGACTTGGAAGAAGCCATCCAAGGAACAACAGATCCCTCCAGGACACAAGAGCTGACACATTGTCTAGCTGGTGGATTTTCCCAGGGTGCTCTGAGGATGGTCTGTTTAAAATACAGTTCAGAAGCTAGACAGATGGCCCTTGTTTGTGCAAATGGGCTGTGCCCTCTCAAGGTTGGCTTTCTTTCCCATCTGGGAGGTCTCTACTTCCTTTGGCTGTTTCATATCCTGGCTTGAGGAAGGTTCTGATCACTGACTAGTTCACAGCCTTGCCGCTCAGTCCATATCTTGCTATTCATTGGAATTCTGCTGCCCAAACAGCAACACCAGGCTCTTTGTGGAGGAAAATCCTTTCTTAAGACATTCACCTTTGCGAAGTGTTATCCTTCTGCCAACCCTCCTGCCCTGCACTGGTTCACACCTAGCTCTCCAAGTCCAGCCAACTTCCATGTTTTTTGTTAAGTGAATAAAAATATTGAATTGTATCATATAAAGCCACTTTCTAATGTTATTAAAACTATAATTATGTTGAAAATGCCATTTGTTCAGAAATCTGGGGTTGCCATAATTATTTTTTTCCTTTTTTTAAAGATGTTATCAACTCACAATGATTATAGTGTCTATTAATCATAATCAGCTTCCTAGCAGCCCCATATTGTCAGTGCGCCTCTGCAGCACAACCCAAGGCAAAAATGTTGGGTCGGTGAAGTAAGGAGGACGAGGGAGGTGCCACAGGTCCCAGGGAAACTTGGAAGTCCAGGAAAGTAGCCCCTTCCCCAGCCTTCCTATGTGTACTGTGTGTTGGACCAACAAAATTTCAGTATCGGGAAGATAGAGAGGAAAGGATGAACAGAAAAAGCTTCCAGCTCATCTCCAAACCAGGCTTATTGATTCTCTCTGCCTGTGAGATTTTAGGCCATCCGTGTCCTCGCATGTTTTTACATGAGACATGAGTTGAGACAGCCATCCCCTTTTCTCAGAGACTATGTGAACAAAGGACTTGAGCAGTTATTTTTCCCCCAAAGGAAGTTTCAGCAGCAGTTTTTAGCTATATCACCACTTAAAGCAAGTTCCCTCCCTCCTAGGAAACCCTGTGATCAAGTACTTACTTGATACTCCCCGTATCAAGGCTGGAATACATAAACTTTTCCAAAGCATAGCCATAAAGGAAAAATAATATGTAAAGCACGTGTGTGTGTGTATGTGCATCTAATGAGAAGGCTCTTAAGCAGCCTATATTGAAATTTATGGCCATTTGGGGAATAAATTAGCATTTTCGTGGTATGGGTTGAAGAGTTCCATATTTTAACCTGAACTTATTATTTATATGCTAACAAATGGAATTAATGGAAACCATTTCACATAGGTATGCTGATTTTTTGAGAAGTCACCTGAAAACGGATGGCAAACCCTCAGAAGGCCTTCTGTGTGTTAGGATCATGCAGCGGAATGACCCCATTACTCAAGGATCCCACCAAAGCAAACGGTGCAAGAAAAATTCTGTAAGTGGCCTCTTCTTGCCAAAGCAGTGCAATTATCCTCTTGTTTTCTAAAGGATACACATTGAAATCACCTAAACTTTTTAAACCCTGGCTTGAAAAAGTTATTTGTTCTGAATTTTACTTTGGAGAAGGGAAAGGGGGAGAAAATCACACAAAACTACTCATAAAAGGCCTTAAGCAATCAATCAGTAATTTAATTCAAAATCCCCTTTACTATTTTAAGGGAATGGCTTGAAAATGGTTCTCATCATTAATATCATTGACATTAAAATATAGAAACCGATTTTTCAAGACTCAGAAATCTAAATGACATCTCAACAGCATGTGGTCACACCCAAGCATTTCCCCCTCCCTTGGAAGCACCAGAGGGAAGAAGGTAATTTCTCAGTCTGTTTGGAGCAGTGCCCTGGGGCTAGGATGCCTTCAGCAAAACATGTGAAGAGCAGCCTGCCTGCTGGCACCTTACCTGCAGATGAGATCACGTGTGTTTTATCAGACTCTTGGGATCCTTTAAGCTTCCTAACTTGTAAATCAAAGATAAATTCATTCTTTGTAGCTCATTAACTAAAAACATTGAATCATGATTGTTTCCATTTGGCTTTTTATGGATCTCACAAGTCAGTCATGTTTCTGGAATCATGGTATTTTCTAAAGACTTTCTGATGTAGGAATGTTAGGGATGAGATTGCCCAAGATGAGTGGGACACCTGCTCCCTTAATGGATTCCCAAAGGCCTTCTTTACTGGGGTGATGCACTAGGGCAAGGAATACTCTTGCCAGAATTTCTGTGTGGCCTCTGCTCCCCTTAGACCTGATCTCCCATTAGAAGGAGATGTTGTTCTACCTTCCCTCCCCAGTGGAACAAACAAAATCACATAGGGCCACCAGTGGTTCTTTTCTGTACGTATCATCTTCAATGAGGTACTGAGGGAGCCTCCCCGAGTCTGTTTTCTTATCTGAATCTAGCAGTAAGGAAAAATAAAAATAATCATACATCAAATATTGATTAAGCACTATACATTCCAGGCAGTCAGGTTTTAGGGCAACACAGTGTCCCTCCCTCAAGGAGGGCATGATAAAGAATTGAAATATGCAGACTACTAGAGAGTGGTATGTGTGGAACAGGGAGGGATATTTTACATGAGAGTCAAAGACCTCAACGAGAAGGTGAGTCCTGAAGACATCTGGGGGAAGAGCTTTCCAGGATAAAGAAACTGAAAGGGTAAAGGCTCTGAGGCATGAGCAGGCCTGGTACATGAGAGGAATGGGAGGAACATATGAGTCAAAGCAGAGAGAAGTTGGGGGAGTGAGGGGACGTGAGGTGAGAGAGGCAACAAAGGGAACAAGGTCATCCAGGGGAGAGGTTGACAAACTACAGCCCACGGGTCACATGTGACCTGCCACCGATTTTTATAAATAGTTTTATGGGAACCACAGTCAAGTCTGTCGGTTTACATATTGTCTATGGCTACTTTCAAACAACAACAGTAGAAGTGCATAATTGTGACAGATCAATTATCCCACAAACCCTGAAATATTTGATATCTAGCCCCTTACCGATCTCTGGCTTAAAGAAACAGGGGCTTATTGTCCCCATGGTAGGGAGTCTGGAGTAGGTAATGCATGGTGCAGAGCTCCATGATGTTAACAAAGCCCAGACTCCTTTCATCTTTAAGCTCCACCAACCTCAGCATTTGGACATGGTGTATCATCTCCAAATGGCTGCCAGTGCTCCGGACATTACACATTATAACCACATTTGAAAAAGAAAGGCAAAGGAGACACCTGTTCTTTCTACCAAGAAGCAAAAGTTGTCTTCACCCTTCCTCAAATCTCTCCCACCCCAGCACATTTTCCCTGTTCTTTGCCCAGAAATGGGTCTTATAGCCACTTCTAGCTTTAAAGGAAACTGAAAATACTATGAAAGAGATTGCCCAAACTGACTTAAACAGTTGTTTTTACTTTTTTGACTGTGACCCCCAATGAGACATGCCTTTTATATGAATTCCCATATAAAAGTGGGACATGGATATTGGATTGGAAATCCATAGCCCCCACCATAAGTGAACTGGGGGCCAAACACAGTTCTACAAAATATTCTTTACAAATTGGCCACCTCTTTGTAAAATTTTGTAAAGAAATATATTGTCAATAAAAAGACATTTAGCTACAATTTCCCAGTCTCTCTATGTATGGTGACTGTGGGGGCACACTCTTTGAACTACTAAAAGAAAAGATGATTCCTCCTTCTGAAGGAACTGAGGATCCTGACAACGGACACATTTTATGTTCCACATAAAATGCAAGCAGTAACTCCCACTGTCTAGAGTGCTGAGGGAGTTACGTGGCACACCTGATGCAGAGCATTTCCAGTGTCTGACCCACACTGGGTACACCAGACACACTGGGTTGCTGCCCCAAACCCAGTCCTCACTCCAGGTTAGTCTTGGCCCTGGGAAGAACATTAATTAAGTCAGATAGAATGATTCACATTCAAGCTTTACAGACCCCCAGGGAAATTGTGTGTCACCTTGGTGCTATTGGGAATGATGAAAGTCTTAGGCTCTAATGCTCAGAGGTTGAAAGCTATGTTGCTTTGAAACTCTCTTTGTAGCGGACAGTTATTGATCTCAGCTTTGATGAAGTCTGGTATCTGGGCTATGGGACAGCAAACTGTCATGGAAGAAGGTCACCTTCAGGACTGCCTGAGCTGGCAAGGATGGATAGGCCATTTTTCAATAATTCAAGCAGGGTCCCTGGACTGGTCATCTTTAACCCCCTCATTTTTGCAAGTGAAGAAACAGGCCCAGTGGAGTTGCAACGTAAGTGAGGTCCCACAGGAAGTAGGTGGCAGAGACCAGCCCCACAGCCCCACAATCATAAGCACAGTGCTCTGAGGTGGGAACTGGAGGCCCCTAGACTCAAATTCCAGGCTGGTATGTGATCACTTGCATTCTTCTGGAAGATCCATATCAGATTCTAAAATGACTCACGACCCTTAAAAGATTAGGAAAGACAGACGGGATGAAACGAAAATGATTTATGTTGGGAGTGGGGGAGAAGAGGTCTGAAGGTCAGAGCTGGAATGGTGAGATGAAACAGAAATTGCAAATGTTTTCCGTAAACTCCACGCCCCACCCTGCCACCCTCACCCCCCAGAAGCAGTGAGCTGTTCCTAGTTCCCCCAATGACCTTTGGTTTTCTGTCCTCTCAGCGTCCTTGTGGGTAAATCTTTGTCCATTGGACAGAGGCTGGGTGAGGAATCTAGTTTCTTCTTATTTACCGGATGGGATTTCTTAAACTATGTGAAGTTCTCAGAGGCCACACCAAGCGAATAAAGTAAAAAGGTGCCCCTTGAACAATAAATAACAAATGCTCCGGCTTTACTGATAAGGCTTCCCACCCCCCTCCCCACCACATGCGCACACAAGTACTTGCGGCGCCTGCGCAGCGGCCTTTGTGGGAAATCAAAGGGGTCGACCGCGCCACTCAAGGTCCCTGGCCACTGCTCTCACACCGGACCCTTCGGAGTTGAGTAGGTGCTATTTTCTCCGCGCTTCTCAGCGCACTCTCGGAGCTTGGGGATTCAGCAGGCGCAGGGAGATCTGAATAGCATCGTCCGGAGACCCTAGTCGGCCAGACACCGCACACCTTCCCATCCACTGCTCCAGCACCGCCCGGCCTCCAGACCCCACCCTTGCACCCAGAGGACTTAAGTGTTCAGCACGGAACCGGACCGTGCCATTGGCTGTACGGGGAGAGAGGCGTGCCAGGGTGGGGCAGGAAGAGATGGCACTATTGGCCATGCTGGGTGAGGGGCGGGGCGTGGGCGGAGAAAGGGGCGGGCCCGAGCCGGAGCCCGAGAGACAGCGGGCAGCAGGCGCTGCAGGAGCAGCTCCGGTGCAGGCAAGGGCACGGCACATGCGGCGGCTTCTGGACGGTGCGATGGCTGGACGGTGAGTGATGCACTAGCAGGCGAGTTCGTGGCCGTCCACGGAGCTCACCTTCTGACCTCGGGAATGCCACCGGTCAGAGGCGCTGGAGCCTAGGCGCTTGTGCCTTTCAGCTGCCACGCGCAAGGTTCCCTCCCCTGCCAGCCTGGCGCTTTGCAGGCCTCGAGCCAATGCCGAGAGTGGGCACTGCGCCTGGCACCTCCTCCAGAGGGAAGGCAATTTCGGGGCTAAAACCTAAGCAGGACAGGTGTTGGCTACACCTTTATCCACCCCGGTCCTTAGCCAGTCTCCTAGCAGTGTCGGTGCCAGAGTTGGGGAAAGAGCCTAGAGCACCTGCAGCACAGCTCCTTCATTTCCCAGACTGCCAAGATACAGCAGAAGGAGAGGCTTTTCTAACGATGCCTGTTTATAGAGGGTTTGCCTTGTGCTGGGCCCTGTGCTGTAACACAATATCCCTGTTTTCAAACGTGAAAACTGGCTGAAAGATATATGAGAGTTGTCTGCCTTTACCCAGATGAGTTTGTGGAGAGCCAGGATTTGAACCCAGGGCCTGCTGGGCCTCCAGGTCTCTTGCACTTCACAGCTAACTCTGGAGCTCAGCCTGCTGATGCCCTGCTCTCCCCCTGTTCCTGTCTCTATGCCCTGCACTCCCCACTTTCAAAAGATGCCTCCGTGCTTTCATTAATCTGGCACAGCCTGTGAGAAAGAGAACCAGCACCAGGCCACGGACAGTGCTTTCTTCAAACACTGCAAGAAGAGAGTTTTGGTAACCCCAGATCACATAGAATTAAATAGCAAATAAAGGCTGGGATTCTGGAATTTGAACCCAAACAAGTTAGACTGCAAAGCTATGCACTGCGCTCGCAGGAGAGACTTTTCTCTAGCTTCGCTGTAGTTTAACTACCTACAGCACTAAGGTGCCTATCAGATTTATTGCCAGAAACCTCAAAAAAAAAAAAGCAAATAACAAAAAAATCTGTAAGTGAATTGGTGAACTAAGAGGTAAATGCAGATCCTTCTGCCTCCTGTTCCTCTCTACGTGAATCCTGGGCTTCTGCCACCAGGGCTGCAGGTGCTAGGGGAGAAGGGTGAAGGGGAAGTGGAGGAAGAAAAGGAAGGGAGAGGAAAAGAAGGGAGTGAAGAGAAAATGAAACTTAATAAACTGAGATCCAAACATCACTGGAAGTTGCCAGGGTGTGTTTCAGCAGTCAGTGTATGTTGAGTCTGTTTTTATTAGTTCTAGTCATAATTCTCTCTGTGTAGTCCTGGTGGCCCAAGACTCGACAGTGAAATTGAGATTTCAGTGAAATCTCGACAGATGCCCTAGATTAAGGTGTCTGTCTGAAACTGGAGATGGGCCTCTATTTCCACCACGAGGTTCCAGTAGGTCCTGGAGGTCAAGAACAGAATTAAGCCCCAGGGTACCCCCGAGTCGGGGCCACCTAGACCATGACAAATAACAAAGAACAGGAACAGAACTTGGGCATATGTCAAAGTTCAAGTCCTGCAAATGCAAAGCCTGAAAGGAGACTTGTACTGTGGGGTCTACTAGAGACTGGGCCCCTAGAGACTGGAATCCTCGTTTTAGGGATAAATTCAGCTTGTTTCCTCACTTTTGGAGGGGGAGATCTCTAATCCTATTTGAGTCCCACATTCCCATCTCCAGAGCCTCTGATTCCCAATGTCAAAAATAACAGAAATGAGAGCTCATTTATTATAGGTGAGCTTTATACAAGGCCTAACTTTTAGATCTCATTAGGCTTCACAAAAGTCATCAAGAATTGTACTTATTTAGCTAATGAGAAACTTAAGGTTCAGAGGGGGAAAGAGACTTGCCCAGCATCACACAGCCAGGGAATCACAGAGCAGAGCTTTGAACCCAGAGCCTTTCAAAGAGTGAGTGATTATCCCATCACAGAGTACATTGAAAGAAATACTTTGAAATTGTTTTAAAGTAAATGAAAATCAAGAAGAAAGTGACTGCACTTCCCAAAGCCTCTGCAGTTAAAGAGGAACTTGCAGTTCCATGGGTCTACTTTTCTGGCTATCCAACTGTCTTCTGCAGGGTGTGTTGCTGAGGGAGAGGTTCACTACCCCCTCCCCTTGCCCCATCTGACCTTGGGCAGCAGGAACACGGTGTCATACAGCCCCATAGCTGCAGTGCTGGGAAGAGCCCTGAAGGCACTCTGCACCAACTGCCAAGCCACCTTTGGCTAACCTGAGGTCCGAGAGGTGGCACAAGCTGGTGCTAAGGTGGCATACCAGCTCGATGCCACAGCAAAATTCTTATTCATGCCCCGCTCTCCATTGCCCCCGCCTTCCTTTTCTTGCTGTGACACATTTCACTGAAGAAGCATAACCTGGGATCTTGGGATCTAGGAGGACATGGACAAGAGACGGATCCCCCTGCAGTGGTGTGCAAATTGTGTGTGTGTGCGCATATGTACATACAGCTGCACACACATGCACATTTTCCTGGGGAGAATGCATTAAGTTTTTAAGAGACTCCAAAAGGTTGTATGACCCAAAAGAGTCTGAGAGCCACTGTGTCTCACAGGACACACAGTTCCCCGCAGTGGACAACACAGGTGGGCTAAGGAGAGTGCCCAGAGCAGCTATGCGCAGCCGGCACCCAGCAGCCAAAGGTCTACCTCTTTGTGTTGCCTCCTTGGTCTGTTGCAGTTGAGAATGGCCAGTGGCCTTTCTCAGCACCTGTATGGCCTAAAAACTATAGCTGAGAGAATCCTTGTTTCCATGGACCCCCTCTTCCATAGACAGGAGGTGAGCCCAGTTGGGAGGACAGGGAATGTACCATCACGGGGAAGCAGGAGGGTTGGAAATGCCTTTCTTGCCCCAGGTTGCTGTACCTTAAACAAGAGCAAAAACTAGAAGTCCTACCTGCCAGGGTTAGGGTGAGGCACTGCCTCTGGGCTGAGGCTGTCAAGAAGCTTTGAGAGGAAGACTGGGTTTTGATCTGCATGGGGTTCTCCAGCCAGCTCTTCAGAGGGAGGCATCAGGGAGACCTGGGTAGGGGAAGAGACTCAGGGAGACCTATTAGTGGGAGCCCAGAACTGTGTCTGGGGAGACAGGGGACTGTAAAGGGAGGCTGAGGCCCAGGGTGGGAGTGGAAGGGAGGTCTACTCCTGTACCCGCCAGGCCTTCACACTTCCATGTGGAGTGGGCATAGAGTCAAAAAGTCCTCCTTGGACTTTCTAGCCAGCAGGACTGGTGCTGGGACTGGTGCAGGGACAGGTGTGGCTGAGTCAAGGGAGTTAGGGTTGGGGTGGGGAGACACTGGAGAGGACAGCAGTTTGGAGAAGGCAGATGGCAGCTGCCTGCCCTCTACAACTGAACAGCTGGCTTAATCAACAAAAATGCCTTACCAAGGGGTGGCCAGTGTCCAGCCAGACCCCCCTGTCAGAGGCATCTGGTGCCAGTAGACGCTGCAGCTTCTCTCTGGCCAGGCTCCTGCCATTTGCTGGCTAACAGGTGCCAGGAGGGTCCTTTTAAAGGTTCATTGTTGTCAGTGCCTTGCTGACCCTTCTGGCGGGCATTTCTGTCATGTGAAAGTTGTAGTCAGCGGCTTCCCAAGGATCGGAGCTCAGGCTCCTGGGAATGCTGGCAGCATGGCCACATCTGCAGCCCTCCTCCTGAGCACTGTGCCCCACACTTAAGCCCTCCTCACTTCTGCTTCCCAGGTCACTTTATTACCTTTTACATTTAAATCATGCCAAAACAAGAAAATAAAAGTCACAATTTTAGGAAATGTTAGAAGGGAGGTAACCAAGCTCTCAGATTTCACAGACATGCTTGGAATATTTTAACTTGGAGGCCAATACGTTTTCCATTGTGCTGAGTGAGCACATCACCATCCATGTTTGCCACATTTTATGTAAGACATTGTAAGACTCAAAAGTGGGGTAGCACATAGTCTTTCTTCATGAAAGGCCCACTTTGTTAGGCTTCTTTTCCTCTTTTTGCCATTGACCTATAGGAGTTGGGTCCCAGTGGTGACGTCAAGAGAATCAGAATCACCTTCTGTTATAACTGGCTCCACCACCACCACAAAATACGTGATGGTCCACGCCTGGCAGTTATCAGGGCCTTGGCGGCCTTTGTCCCTCAACAGTGATGGCAGGCTGTGTGCCGGCTGTATGCTCTCTGCCCAATGCTGGCAGAGAAGCCATTGGAGTGGAAAGTGAGCACAACTCCCTGCTCATTCACTAGAGACAGGTAGCCATGACTGGCACACTGCCAAGGGGCCTCCTCCAGGGGACTGAGGGCCCCGGCTGCAGCCAAGCTCCCTAATTGGGGACACAGTGTCCTCCAGCTTGGGAAGCTAGGGCAGAGGCCTGAGCTGTGTGCCCTGGGGGCTGGGGGAAGGGAACAGGCCAGGACAAAGAAGGCGGGACTGCCCAGAGCAGAGCAGCAGGGCAGGGGGAGGGGAGGATCCTCTGGCCTGTCCAACTGCATCTGTCACTCTGTGGTTTTAAGATGGTGCCTGGGTGGCAGGCCGGCCCCAGCCCATCTCACTTTACTCCATGGGCTTAAATCCATGTGTACTGGGCTTCTGCCTAGGATTTAATTTCAAGATAAGGTTGTATTGTTCATAAATGGCTGAAAAATACTCTATTAGAGGTTCTCAAAGGCCCTCCCAGTGCACAAGGAGATTCAGTGTTCAAGCGGCAGTTTCAGGAAATTGCTCAAAATGGAGAGAAGCTCCTTTTAATTTCTTGTCGGGGTGGGCACATTCTCTCTCGAAGCTCTCTCACGTAGCAGCTGTCTCAGGATGCCCCTCAGGTACCTGTGCAGCCCACTGTAGGACTCAACAGGACACTGAGATCAGAATGAATGTAATTCATCAAATGAATGAAAGCCTGATAAAGGAGCAAAACACAAACTCAGTGTTTCTATTCAAAGTGTAATTCCCTGAATGACCCCATGACCGAAGACTCTGGAGCTCAGGAAGATGGAGCGTTGCCTACTTGGGGTGGAGGGATGTGAGTACTAGGGAGACCGCACTTAGGGCCATGCAGCTGAAGACTCTCAGAGCACAGAAATGTGTGGTTCTCTCAAGCAGAGACCATCTTTCTATAGAGCTGAAGTCCCCACACTCTAAGTCTCAGGACACAGCCCAGCAAAGGGGAAGAGCCCTGCTCTGCTGAAGTAGGTCCTCCTTCGCCTCCTCTAGTCTTGATCGCCAGCCCCCCCATCGTCCCCTCGGATAGGGTGCCCCTTCTCTGTCCCTGCCACGTCTATTTGTCTACCCTACAGCCCAGCTTCCCTTTCTCTCTTCACTTTGGCATCTGCCATCCTTTGCTTTCCTCCAGATTCCCTCCTCTGAGTGGCTTCCCCCAACTGTGACGTAAATCAGCAGACACTCAGATTAAGGTACTTCTAAAGGCCCCCCAGGAAGGACAGTGCTTTGCAAACAGTATTGCCCAGAGCCTGGTAAGGGAGGCTCTCCAACACCCACCTCACTGTCAGCCAGAGCAACCTCCTTTAAACTGACTTGTGTGAATTTTCTATCTGAACAAAGAGTTCTATAGCTAAGAAAATTTCAAACCCATTGGAGGTCAATCTTCTTATTGTACAGATGAGAAAAGTAAGGCCCAGAAGGCATGCAACTAAAGCAGCCCAGAGCTCTTTAGGAAGTATCATCTATTAACAAGTAACCATGGCCAGGTGTGGTGACTCATCCCTCTAATTCTAGCACTTTGGGAGGCTTAAGGTAGGAGGATCACTTGAGGCTAGTCATTTAAGACCAGCTTGGGCAATAGAGCAAGACCCTATCTCTAAGAATTTTTTTTTTTTTTAATTAGCAGACCTGATGGTATGCACCTGTAGTCCCAGATACTTGGGAGACTGAGAGGGAGGATCACCTGAGTCCAGGAGTTCGAGGTTGCTGTGAGCTCTGATTATAGCCCTCTAGCCTGGGTAACAGAGCAAGATCATGTCTCTAAAAAAATTTTAAAAATAAGTAACCATTATTTGACTTATGAGGAATTGCAATTATAGGTATTCCTACCACATTTAAATATACAGAGGGTACCAAGAAAATGTATACACATTTTAAGAAAGGAAAAACTTTTATTACAACTGTAATACTCAAGTCATGTTTGACATCTGCAATTATAAGAGGCGTTCAATGTGACTGTATTCATTTTTCATTATCAGCATATATCGAGTATTACAAATCAAATACAGTTTTTAATACTTAAAATGTGTATGCATTTTGGGGCACCTTCTGCATAGGTTGTTTTAATTGAATTATTTCCTGCATGAGTGAATAAACTGGGCTTTGCTGCAGTAACAAGTCCCAGAAATGTCAGTGACTGATCACGGCAGAGGCTGATCTCTCTTTCCCAGTCCATGTGCAGTGTAGGCTGGCAGAAGCCTTGGTGCACAGAGTCACTCAGGAACCCAGCTGACTACTGAGCTGGAACATGTGGTCTTCTGAGCAGGGCACAGGTGGGCTGGAGAGTTGCACAGTGCCTCATAAATATGCTGCCCTAAAAGTGACTCAAAGAACTTCTGTCTGTGGCCCACTGGCCAGGATTAGGCCCATGGCCTCAGCGAGCAGCAGGGGACCAGGGAAGGCCCTGGAAGGTAATGTCTTTGCCACAGTCACCCAACTTTAAGCAGTGAAAGATAGTCCAGATTTCTGGCTTCTTATGAGACACCGGAAGAGCTGCCGCTTTAGAAGAGGAATGTATCCCTCAACTCTCCAAGGACTCTGTGGCCAGTGTCTCTCAGCTGATTACTTCCTTGGCCTCTGAAGACTTTTATACTTTTTGTTCCTGCTGTCTGTACACAACTCTGGAATGTGGACATTTGGAGGAGGCTGTGCTGCTTCTTGTTCATTCGGTAATTTAACAACCCATTTACAGACTTCCTCTGACTTTCCAGGCTTGAGCTTGGTGCAGGCAACGTGAGACAAAGCAGAAAGGCAGCCTCTGGCTGTGCTCCTGTTCTCCTGGGGGAGTCAAAACAAGACACTGGCCACACCGCAGAGAGCCGGGGGAGAGGCTGCTGGGACTCTGAATGGGGGCTTCCCTGGCAAGACTTTCCAGGAGGAGCTAATGTCAGAGCATTGGAGGAGGAGGAGCTTGGGTTCTGAAGAGAGAACAGCACGACCAAAGGCCTAAGGGAGGAAAGAGCAGAGAGCCGGTGGGGAAGCTGTGAGCAGCTCAGCCTAGCTAGGGCTTGGAGCAGGAACTGGGGTCAAAACTGGATGAGAGGAAGGCCAGAGAAAAGCCACCTCCTGTCATCTTGGGGTTAATCCAGCCCTTCCCATAATGAGCTGGCTTAAAGCCAGACATCATCATGCTATGGGGGCACAGAAACAGTATCCACTAAGAAACCCAGCCCCACACTTCCTCTGGGCTGAAGCAACCATCCAGAGAGGGAGCCAACAGGTCACTATTCCACAGGCAAGCTGAGGTGCTGAGGAACAGAAACTTAACATTGAGAAATCCCTGTTGCCTGGCTGAGAAGAATGTGGCAAGAGGTCCCCAGTTCCAGGCCCCATGGGGCCACAGCCCTGTGTGTCCCTGGCGACTTGGCGTCTCTCCAGGCTCTGACGTGACTTCCCCTAGAACATAGCAGAGGCAGGGTATTTATAGGATAGTCCTGAGGTCTCTGGGAAGCCCACCTCCCTCAGATCCTTCCCCTTCTCCCTGCCAGCCATTCTCTCCCCTGCTTCTGAAATCAAACTCAGGGCCAATGCCAACTCAGACTGGAGGCTTATTTGGTTTGTGGGTGTCAGGCAAGGAGGGAGAGAGCATTGGACTTGCCACAGTCAGTGCTGGAGGGGACACAGTGCTCTGCAGTGATGGGCTGCAAGGACATGAAAAAATATGACAGTAGTTGGGCCCTTTGTAACAATTACACACACACACAGGTCAGGAAGACGTGGTAAGCCAGTTGTGTGGGGGGTTGTGAATGAGCCAACCTCTGTAGTAAAAAGTTCACGGTATGTTCCCAGGCTGTGTCACCTCCCCAGGTAACCCCCTTAGGCCCTTAGCTGCAACTTGGGGTATAAGACAGGGAAGCAGGGTCAGCACTGGAGAGAGAATGTGTGTGTGTGTGTGTGTGTGTGTGTGTGTGTGTGTGAAGCTTTGCCTTGCTGCCTAGCTCATATGAGCCTTGAAAGGATGTCCTCAGCCAGAAAAACATGGGGAGCGAGAAAAGCAGGAATGTGTGCAGAAGATGCCAGCAGGATAGAGAAAGCTCTGTAGGAATTGCCCTCCATGAAAGAAGCCTGGGGAGGGCTTGAGAGTCTCCTCAAACCTGTTGATTATGTTGACTGGAGAGAGATGTAGACAGTTTCACGTGTGAGCCCACAAGCCATGCTATAGGCTAAGGATCACCCATTGCACAGATGAGGGAAGAAAGGTTAGGGGCTTAAGTCACTACCCAAGATCAACACAGCAAAGGGGTTAGGAAACCAGAATCGGAGGTTCAAATCTTGCACTCAGACAGTGGCTTCGCAACTTACTTGCCAAGTAATCTTGGGCAAAGTGCTTAACTTCTGTCTGTTTTCTTATCCATAAAATGGGAAGAAGACGATACTCAACCTCACAGTGTTGTAAGGACTAGAAAGTTCATAGAAAATGCCCAGCAGTGTCCAGCATGTAGTCAACGTGGCACCAGCTAGCACACCACTGAGAGCTGGCCCAGATGAGCTGACTCCAAAGGCAGTGACAGGGCCAGCACTCGGCTTAGCAGGAAAGGAAGAGAGAGGCCCGGGGCCACTTTCAAGGATTGGAGTAACCAGACAGAAATGAAGGCAGAAAAGCCATTATTGAAGGGTTCCAGCTAAGGGAAGAGAGCATGTGGTCTGAAATCTTTTTTTTTTTTTTTTTTTTTTTGAGACAGAGCCAAGAGCTGTCCCCCTGGGTAGAGTACAGTGGCATCACAGCTCACAGCAACCTCCAACTCCTGGGTTCAAGTGAGTCTCCTGCCTCTGCCTCCCAAGTAACTGGGACCACAGGCGCCCACCACAACGCCTGGCTATTTTTTGGTTGCAGCCATCGTTGTTTGGCGTCCCGGGCTGGATTCAAACCTGCCACCTTAGGTGTATGT